>NW_028318614.1:12385000-12685000 GCF_062004578.1 Staurois parvus
ATTCTGCGCTGTGATTGGCCAAAGCATTGCATCTGACCTGTGCTTAGGTGCATTGCTTTGGCCAATTAGAATGCAGTGTCAAGGCACAGTGCATTGTGGGACACGGCCTGCTGAATGCCCTTACAGTTCTTTTGTTTGCCGAATACACGAACAGCCAAAGTTGGACTTGAACATCAAGCCCAACCCTAATACTATGTTGTTTTGGAAACCCAGATATTGCCTTGTAAAATAATAACATGATGATCGACCCTGTGCTGTACACATAACCTGTGCAGAGAGCAGAGCTGTAGGAGGGACCTAGCAGATCCATCCAGGAGGGGCGGAGACAGGACCAGTCACCCTGCTCAAGGAGAGAGAGCAGCCATGATTCGTCTTTATTACAGGAAGCTGCTCTGCACATAGGCAAAGTGCCCAAATTGTTACATGCTGGATTACTGCACAAATCTAGAAGAAATACACAAAGAACGTCCAAGTCCAAATACACATGGTTCTTGTTTTTTATTTGTTTAGCCAAAGTTTCAGCATTAAATTGCAATTAGTTTCTAAATGTTGGTATATTTTAAATTGATACAAACTTGTACATGTCTTATTAAGTTGCACATTGTTGCTTTCAGCACTCACACAGCGCCCACAGCAGCCCGCAGCCATAGGAATATATGCATATTATAAGGCTCTAAAGATGTGTCAAACAGAACTAGATACTGACCAGGCTCCCATACGCCATTCATACCCTGGTGTTTGGGTCCCAGGTCTTTCAGCTATGATAGATGGCCTTCATAGTATCTTCTACCAAAGCACGGGAATAAACATAAGTCACTTTCTTTAACAAACAGAGCAATTCAGTACTACACAAATGTGTCTTTAATCTCTGTGTGAGTAAGAGCATGTTATTACCATTTACATTACTAGTAATACACTTATAAGCTTTAGTCCAACTCTTCCATGTTTATATTGCTCCCTGATGGGGGAGGATGAGCCACGCTGCGTGTTTCCACCGCGGGTTGAGTGGTGTTTGTTGTACGAGATGTTCATTGTCATACTGTGCAGACAGCTCATTAAACATTAACAGATCGAGAGAGCAGATGAGTGTTTACCATGTAAAAATGATCAACACCATCCCCCCCCCTTAATTTGGATGTCATATACAGAAAAAGTATGTTGCCAGCTTTTGCTCCCATAATAACAGAGCATTGCACGTTTTCTATCATTAACTCAGAATTGTGAGCAATGAAATTATTAATCCAGTACTGAGTGTGGAACTTCTGCATGTTTTTTTGTTTAGGACATCAAATTCAAGCTAGCTACATTCGAACTAGCTATACACATTAAGATTTCTCTTTTTCAGCCCCCCCCCCCGGCTGATCCAAAGAAATTGATTGATCCCCCCCATCCACACGATACAGCCATGATGGAGGAATTCCCCATGCTGGCTATTGTATTCTGAAAGCAGCTGCTCACACGGCTGTCAGAGTACCCAAACAGTGACTGCATCTGATTAACCCCCTTGGAGGTATTCCTGAGTGTAGCTCGGAGTTAAATTTCAGTACCAGAAGCAGAAACCCCGAGCTACACTCGGGATTACACTGCAGCATTGCTCTGGGATCCCTGGATCACTTACCTTGTCCTCCCACTGCGTCCCTGGCCATGTCCTCCGGCCGATGCCAGCATCCGTCTTCCGCGCTCTGTTCCCTGTGAGAGTCAGGATGTACGGGGGACAGAACCGGCGGGAGATTAAAAAATGTCAATATTTAACATACACATAATACACTAAAATCTGACAGTATTACATTACTGTATCAAACCATTTCACATACATTTTGTCCTTAATGCTTTTTTACAGTTCTTTCTGCCTGGAAACTGAGAAACATCCATGGCGTCCAAAAAGCGTCCCTTTAGGTCAAAAGCGGTATTAGACCAGCTAGAGAACAGCGATAGTGAATTAAAATCACTTGCAGAATTGAGTGATAGTGATTCGTGGGGAAATTCATCATCAGACACTGAAAACGATTCTGCGACTGAGCTCAGTGATGTGCGAACTTGGCGCTGTATTTCAAATTTCAGTGTTTTTGGTTTGATTACATTATTGAATAAAATGTATTATTATTACGTGCATGCGCACGCAATGCATTGGGTGAAGCCTATGTGCTGATGTCATGCTGCTGTGTCCATGATCTGGAGCAGCAGCCATTTTGGTATGTGTATTTACACATGTACTTTATGTTTCCACGTGGAAAGTTTTTATCTCTATTTTAAATAAATACTACACTATATATGCTATTCCGTGCTCCGTGTGGTGAGATTTCTTTCTAGGAGGATCTCCAGCCCAAGATTGTGAATATGTACATCGATCATTGCTACTATACCAGTAGCATTCTGGTGAGTGCATAGTGGTGGTGGAGTGTTCACTGGATCCCTTGACTCAGTATTGGAGCTGGATATGTTGCTGTTTTGCGATTAGCAGTATCACTGGCACATACAGGTGAAACTCGAAAAATTAGAATATCGTGCAAAAGTTAATTTATTTCAGTAATGCAACTTAAAAGGTGAAACTAATATATGGGATAGACTCATTACATGCAAAGCAAGATAGTTCAAGCCGTGATTTGTCATAATTGTGATGATTATGGCTTACAGCTCATGAAAACCCCAAATCCACAATCTCAGAAAATTAGAATATTGTGAAAAGGTGCAATATTCAAGGCTCAAAGTGTCCCACTCTAATCAGCTAATTAGGCCATAACACCGGCAAAGGGTTCCTGAGCCTTTAAATGGTCTCTCAGTCTGGTTCAGTAGGAATCACAATCATGGGAAAGACTGCTGACCTGACAGCTGTGCAGAAAACCATCATTGACACCCTCCATAAGGAGGGAAAGCCTCAAAAGGTAATTGCAAAAGAAGTTGGATGTTCCCAAAGTGCTGTATCAAAGCACATTAATAGAAAGTTATGTGGAAGGGAAAAGTGTGGAAAAAGCAGCAGGGATGACCGCAGCCTGGAGAGGATTGTCAGCAAAAGGCCATTCAAAAGTGTTGGGGACTTTCACAAGGAGTGGACTGAGGCTGGAGTCAGTGCATCAAGAGCCACCACACACAGACGGATCCTGCATATGGGCTTCAAATGTCGTATTCCTCTTGTCAAGTCGCTCCTGAACAACAAACAACGTCAGAAGCATCTTACCTGGGCTAAAGAAAAACAGACCTGGTCTGTTGCTCAGTGGTCCAAAGTCCTCTTTTCTGATGAGAGCAACTTTTGAATCTCATTTGGAAACCAAGGACCCAGAGTATGGAGGAAGAATGGAGAGGCACACACTGCAAGATGTGTGAAGCACAGTGTGAAGTTTCTGTGTTGATTTGGGGAGCCATGTCATCTGCTGGTGTTGGTCCACTGTGCTTCATTAAGTATAGGGTCATTGCAGCCATCTACCAGGAGATTTTGGAGCACTTCATGCTTCCTTCCGCAGACGAGCTTTATGGGGATACTGACTTCATTTTCCAGCAGGACTTGGCACCTGCCCACACGGCCAAAAGCACCAAAACATGGTTCAATGACCGTGGGATTACTGTGCTTGATTGGCCAGCAAACTCGCCTGACCTGAACCCCATAGAGAATCTATGGGGCATTGCCAAGAGAAAGATGAGAGACATGAGACTGAACAATGCAGAAGAGCTGAAGGCCGCTATTGAAGCATCCTGGTCTTCCATAACACCTCAGCAGTGCCACAGGCTGATAGCTTCCATGCCACACCACATTGAGGCAGTAATTGCTGCAAAAGGGGCCCAAACCAAGTACTGAGTACATATGCATGCTTATACTTTTCAGAGGTCCGATATTGTTCTATGTACAATCCTTGTTTTATTGATTGCATGTAATATTCTAATTTTCTGAGATTGTGGATTTGGGGTTTTCATGAGCTGCAAGCCATAATCATCACAATGATGACAAATCACGGCTTGAACTATCTTGCTTTGCATGTAATGAGTCTATCTCATATATTAGTTTCACCTTTTACGTTGCATTACTGAAATAAATGAACTTTTGCACGATATTCTAATTTTTCGAGTTTCACCTCTATATGGACTATATGTATTTACACCAGCACTTGTATGGACTTTATTTAATTATTGCTGTATTGATGTTTATGTTTTGTTTGCACTTTTGTGTAAACTCTTTGATGTTTCACTATATGATTTAGCGCTGCACTTTATACAAATATGTTTCTGTGAGATTTTTTGTCTCTTGTGCTAGCTGCTTTTCACTGTATATAGCGCTCGCCATATATTATTTTAACATAGGCAAACTGTTGAGTGCTTTCACTGCCTGCTGAGTCCTCCAAAGCAATCCTGCTGCAGCAGAGTTCTAGCCAGTGACAGGTTCATCAGTGTCAGGGCACATATTTGACAGCATACCACTGATCTTCAAATAACTTCCAAATGGTTTTTATTGAAGAATGATCACATTACAGCAAAGACATGCAATGTTTCCAGCTGCATAGGACACCTTTATCATCATATACATGCCAAAGGGGACCTAAGTGGCTCTGAAAAATTGTACTTCTTTGCTGTAATGTAATCATTCTTCAAAAATACCCTTTTGGACTTTATTTTTAGATCCATTATGTGCTGGTAAATAAGTACACTGTGAAGTTTCCAGTCTCCAGTTGTTGCTACAGCACACTCTGTCCACAAGCCTTTTTCCTGACATGACCCATAGGGTGCAGGTTTGGGGGTTATGTTTTAGGGTGGACATAAAGAGTTAAATGATCATTTTGGGGTTAAGAGTTGGGGTAAGCAATGTGAGTTAAGGTGCAATTGAAGTCTCACTTTTTTTTTATCTCCTTTTAGTCCTCTACCCATGCCTGTTATAATTTGTGACTGATTTTTGTTTGGAAATACAGAACTGTGCCACTGTTAGTCCCCAGAGCTCTTACTAAAAGCACATTCTGTCAGACTCGCTTCCCAAAGCACCATTCTCCACTGTTGCGAAGTCCACACCCCCTTTGCCATCACTAGGTTGTTGTCTCTCCTGTCTTCCAGGTACAGAGTCCTGATCGCATGTACAATACAATGTACAGTCTCATGTGCAAAGAGAAGGGACAGTGCTATTTCGTGTTTATCACTATCACTCGGATTTGCAATGCCAGGTGCATATGCATTTTCTAATCCCTTAGTTTCCCAAAGAAAAAGGACAGCACTGTTTTGTATTGCCACTATTTATCCAACACTGAAGTGTCAGGTGCATTTCCATTGTATGTGTATGAATCCTAAGGTGCCAGGTGCATTTGTATTTTTTGTGCAAACAATATAAAATAAAGTGCATGTGCATGTATAACCCAATGCTGAAGAACCAATTGTATCTACAAATAAAAGTGCATGTGCATATATAACACACTCATAAAGTGACAAAATTACGACTATAAGTAAATATTATATAACCAAAAATAACAAATATACAGTATGTGCCAGATTTACATATCCATCCTATAAATTATTTGTTATATATAAATAAATGTGCAAAGTCCACAATCTCTTTTATGAATCTTCTCTTCTTGTATATTCTCCCACCATATATTTGATAAGTGATAGTGATAAATACCAAATAGCGCTGTCCCTTCTCTTTGCGCATGATTTTAAGTTGATGAGTCATCAATTGGATAGCTTCTTTTTGGTATTAGTTTTTCATAATTTTTTTATTTCTTCCGGGGCGCACCTCTAAATAGCTTTCTCATTGTGTAGAGTCTCAACCCATTCCCCGCATCTATGAGAAGTAGAGAATAGGGCCAGTGTGCATACTGAGTATGTTGTAACATCAACATTGAACACCCAATGGCCATAGCAAGAAGACCAGAAGAAAATGGCTGTGGTTAATTCTGGTGCAACCCCCATTTATGCACAACCAAGCTCTTGCTTTAAGATGCTTGTTTTAGGTAAAAGAAATTGATTGCAGTTCCATACCATTACACTGAAGTTTACTAATGCTTTATTTAAAAATTCAGTGACATATACTGTAATGAACCGCCTGGCGGTACCTTTAGCAGCCCACTGGTCAGGTTTCCCCAGAGCGAGAAGTCTAAGTCCCGGTCCGCTTGTTCACCAGGGCCCCTGATGGTGGGGATGGACTTGGAGCAAACCGAGACCAGGTCGCGGCTCCCGAGTACACCTACCCATGGTAGAGGAATCCGCCAGAGGTTCCTGCAGGATGAGAGCCTGATGTGAAGAGGTGGATATGCCAGGGCAAGGTGGATGGATGGATGAGCAAGAGCGTGGTCAGACAAGCCGAGTCGGTAGCCGTGGGAGCAGTGTGGTACAAAGCAGCGGGCAGAGAATGGTCGGGTCACATGCCAGGTCAGCAACAGAAGATCAGATCCACAAGGGGGCATCCAGGAGGGAGGTCAGGCAAGCCAGGGGTCAGAGCAGGAGACAATCCGAGTCAGCAACGATCAAGAATCACGGTAACAGGATCAGGAACACAGGGAGACCAAACGGCAATACATGTCAGCGCAGGGCGATTTAAATATCGTGCCAGGCACGCACCCGTGGCTCCGAGTGCGCATCCGCGGGTTCCGTCCCCACTGCGGCTGGCCAGGACCTAGTACCCATACACTAGCGTGAACGGGCACAGTTCGCCTGCGCCGAGCTGCGGATCGTGGCGGCTCCTGACATATACCCTAAACCACATTGTTCCCTAAGGGCACCTTGTTGCTTATGCAGCACTACCTCCTTAGGGATTGCTGATGAATTGGGTCCTCCTGTAGTCTTGCGCAGCCAGTCATTCAGCATTTTCCAAACAAACTTTAATTCAGAGACAGAAACCAGTCATTGAGCTTTGGTTTTGGTATTTATTAGTAAGATTAAAACTTGGATAGGGTAAGGGAGGGTATAGGATGCCCAGGGGAACCGATATCTGAAGATAACTTTCAGAACTATTCGCAAGCTTCTCTTCTCTAGCACAGTCTGTGCTAGCCAGCAGCTCCTAGTCATATCACCCCAGACCAGGGCGCGGACTGACAATTCATGGGCCCCCGGGCAATAGGGGATCATGGGGCCCCTGTGTCCTTGCCCAAACTCAAAAAATCCTATGAAGAAGGTACCAGGGGCATCTCATGGGGCCCCCTACTGACCCCGTGCCCTCGAGCAGCTCCCAAGTTTCCAAATGGGCAGTCCGCCCTTCCTCCAGACCCTAGATGAACTCCTCTTCACCCAGCAATCTGGGGACTTCCTTCCTGAGCAGGGGATCTGGCTCCTGTTCCTTTAAATAATGTGCAGAGTCACCAGCAGGGGGCTCATCTGGTTTCCCACCAGAGTGCTCCTTCCCCTATCCTCCCAGGGGGTGCAGGTGTACTCACTCAGATCCTCCCATGTACCTCTTGTGGAATGGCTGCTGCTACCATGCCTAATAGCTGGGCTGCTCCTTCCCTGCCATAAAGGTGGTACTCTCTCAGGGGGCCAGTGAGTCCTCAGATTTCCTCCTCTCTGGCTCCAGACTCGCAGGCAGGCCCCATCCCACTAAGCCTCTTGGCAGCCTTCATCCTCCAGCCTCACATCTTCCTGCTCCACACTTCTCTCTCACCACCACACTCTCCCTACTGAACAGGCTCAAACACTGTTAAAGGACCCCCAGCCCCTTGCCAACCCTTCTTTTGGGGTCACTCAAGAGTGCTTCCAACTACTCCTCAGATCCACCCACTGCCTCCAAGTTCCTCCTCCGAAAGCCTCAGAGCAGCGGGAAATTCCAGAGGGGCTGGCCTGCAGAGTTTCTCAGCCCTGACCATAATTTTACCCCTCTAGCTATCTCACCTGAGCTGCTAAGCAGCTCCTGACTAGCCATTAGGATCTTGCTCTCCCTAGCTAAACTAGGAGGGTGTTACACATAAACTATTTTGCAATGAGAGTTTGGTAATAAAATATATTAGGAATAGTAACCTTTGAATCGTACATGCAATATATTCACCTATAACCTTTATATTCACCTATAACCTTTAACATTATAAAGTTGTGCTGAATATGTTTATTCTTGAGTGGTCAGCAGTTGATGTTTAGTCATAACACACCCAACAAACATGAACATGTTAGACCTCATACAGTATACAGTAGGTCTAAAATATAGCTCAATTTAAATAAATTATTTACCAAAAAAGACAAATTATTTAAAGTTATTTAGTCGTCAAGAATTTGCAAGGCTCGCCTGCTAAAAAAAAAATAATAATATATGCATTTTTTCCAGTGAACAGTAGACATGTGCACCCTGAAAATTCGGTTTCAGTTTCAGATGCATTCATTTATCGAAGAAATTTGTTTTCGGAATTTGTTTCATATCTTTGGCATTCGTTTTATCTATTCGTTGGTTCAGGTGGATTTTAAATTTTTTTTAATTTTATCTGGAAGATTGTTATATATTCAATATATTATTGAATCGGACTTATTCAAATCTGCAGGATTAAATATTTTCGGACACTAGACCATCCCACCAATAGAAATGGCATGAGCTGATTGGACAATATCGACTGGCATCATGTGCATCCAAATTAATGGATGAAATGAAATTCAGATCTGAATCTGAATTTTCCCATGGGCCCAAACCAGAGGTGTAACTAGAATCTTCAGGGCCCTTGTGCAAGAAACCATGAAGGGCCCCCCCCCCACTTCTGGTCCCAGGGCCCTTCCCACTGATCTTGGGGTCCTTTATTCCCAGTACAGGACCCTTTATTATGGTTTTACATTGGCACCCTTTCACATGTTCTGCAGCAGGCCCCCTTCATCTTTTCTCTTCTCCCTCAGTATCTCTCCCTCACTCAGCTAATTTGATCCCAGTGCTAATGGAGAGGGGCAGGGGAGAGGCAAACTAGGATGGTGTGCTCAATGTCCTTAACCACTGATGACAGCATTGGTTGTTAGGACATTGGTGGCTAGAAGGTTGTAATGGTGAACAATGAAAGCCTGTGACCAGGGGCGGACTGACCATTTGGAAACTCGGGCACTGCCCGAGGGCCCGGGGTCTGTAGGGGGCCCCATGAGATGCCCCTGGTACCTTTTTCATAGGCTTTTTTGAGTTTTGGCAAGGACACAGGGGCCCAATGATCCCCTATTGCCCGGGTCCCCATGAGTTGTCAGTCCGCCCCTGCCTGTGACTTTGTGTAACTAAAAGGCAGACTTGATCCACCTCCTGTTAATATACTATTTTTGGGCAATTTTTTGGCATTTTGCCAAGGCACCCCTGGAGAACCCTGAAGGCACCCTGGTTGAAAAAGGCTGCTCGAGGTGTACACACTCCATATAACAACATGCATTGCAAGCACTGCCTTCTAAAAGTTATATGTGTACTTATAGACCTTTTGGAACCTTGAATCTCCATGCTAAGTGTCTTGAAAGCATCTTGATTTATATTAGTAGGCACACTATTAAGTATTACACTTTATAAAAGTTATGTTATTTAGCCACCCCCCTTTAAACCAAGAGTTCTGAAGAAAGAAAAAAAGGACTTTACTTTTAAAGCAAGTCCCCTTACCCACTACAAGGGTAATTTACATATTTTGCATAAGGGATGATGAATAAATTGACCTATACCTACCTACCTTATTCCTCCCATAGGCTTTTTCCTCTTCGTGTGACCAATCCTGCGAAGTCTCTTCCCAAGCCACTGCCCAACTGGTCACGGCTGTCTCTTGCAATGGGAGAGGGGCCTCACTGCAGGTGTAAAGGTTTTTCTTAAAGAAGTTCAGCTGTAAGGGACCGCCCGGCGGTACCACTAGCACTCCACTGGTCGGATGTTCCCAGCGCACGGAGTCTAAGCCCCAGGGTACTTGTTCACCAGGGCCCCTGATGGTGGGGATGGACTTGGAGTACCCCAGGACCAGGTCGTGACTACTGAGGACACCCGTCAGTGGTAGGGGTATTCGCCAGGGGCTCCCACGGGAGAGAGCCAGGTATGAGGAGGTCTGGAGACCCCGTAGAGAGGGACGGATGGATGGATGGATGGATGGCTGAGCAGGAGCAGGGTCATACAAGCCGGGTCGGTAACTATGGGGACGGTGCGGTACAGAGCAGCGGGCAGAGAATAGTCGGGTCACACGCCAGGTCAGCAACAGCAGGTCAGATCCAATAGGGGGCATACAGGAGAGAGGTCAGGCAAGCAAGGGTCAAAACAGGAGAAAACAGCAAGGTCAGGGCACAATCCGGGTCAGCAACTTACTTCAGACAGGTTCACAGGTTCACAGGATACAAAAGACCAAAAGGCACTGAATGACAGCTCAGGGCCGTTTAAATATCCCGCCCTGCGCTGTCATTGGTGCCAGGCGCGCGCCCGCAGTCACTACTGCGCATGCGCGAACCTGATTGCCGCGGTCGGCCAAGTCCCGGCGCTCGCGTACAGGGAGGTGTACTGCGCCTGCGCCGGGACCAGCGGCGCGACGATCCCCGACATTGCCCCCCCCCTACGGGCAACCTCCGGATGCCCACCCGATCTCTCCACCACGGGTGATCACGAAGAAACCCCCGGACTAGTCTAGGTGCGTGGACATTATGAGCCGGTTCCCAGGAGTTGTCCTCAGGACCATAGCCCTTCCACTTAATTAGGAATTGGGTCTGGCCCCCCCTTCTTCGGCACTTAAGGATCGTTTCCACCTCAAATTCCTCTTGTCCTTCGACCGTTATGGCATCAGGGGATCTGGATTCTCGTTCTGGGAAGGCATCTGGGATCACTGGCTTCAGCAGAGATACATGGAAAACTGGATGAATTCTGAATGTGGCCGGAAGGATCAGCTCATATGCCACTTCGTTGACCATCCGCTTTACCTGAAAAGGCCCCACAAATTTAGGTCCCAATTTTTTCGAAGGACAAAGCATCTTTAAGTTGGTTGTGGCCAACCACACCTTCTGCCCAGGCCGCAACGCCAAATCCCCTCTTCGTTTCTTGTTAAACTCCTTCTTATTGTCCTCTTGGGCCCGAGCGATGGCTTCCTGGAGTAATTTGTTATTGACGGAGAAGAAGGTCAACGCATCCTGCGTGGCTGGAACTGGGCATTCAGAGACCAAGTCAGGGAGAAAGACAGGGTGAAACCCATAATTCGAAAAGAATGGGGACTGCCCCGTTGCCGAATGGCTTGCGTTGTTATAAGCGAACTCCGCCAGGGGTAAAAGAGACAGCCAATCATCCTGCAGGAAAGACGTGTAGCAACGCAAGTATTGCTCCAGGGTCTGGTTCGTCCTCTCGGTCTGACCGTTGGTCTGAGGGTGGAACGCGGAGGAGAGGGACAACTTGATGTCCAGGGCCTTGCACAGAGCCCTCCAAAACTTAGATGTAAACTGGACCCCTCGATCAGAGACGATGTCCTCGGGTACTCCATGAAGTCTAACGATCTCCCGGATAAATATTCGCGCCGTCTCAGTTGCTGACGGAGTCTTCCTTAGTGGCACGAAGTGAGCCATCTTGGATAGGCGATCAATAACCACCAGAATTGCTGTGTGGTCTTGTGACGGTGGGAACTCGACTATGAAGTCCATCGCGATCTTCTGCCAAGGCCGTTCGGGAATCGGCAAAGGTCGCAACAGCCCCCAGGCTTTGCTCCTTGACGGTTTGCTCTTCTGGCAGATGGTACAGGATCTCACGTAGCGCTTGCAATCCTTAGCCATGTTTGGCCACCAAAACGAGCGCCGGAGAAGCTCCAGAGTCTTGACTGGGCCAAAGTGACCCGCCAGCGGGTGATCGTGGCAATGCCCCAAAACCAGGGTCCGGACTTCCTCAGGTACCATGATAGAATCCTCCTTCCACAGGAGTCCCCCTTTGTTCTGGAGGGATACCCCAACTGGGGTTGGTGTGGCCGTAGATGCTTCTATTAACTTGGAGCGAAGGTCCGACTGGAGCGCCAAGAAGTTCCCTGAGGACAAGATAGTGTCGGGTACCAGTTCTTCTTCGGAGTCCTCAAACATACGAGATAGCGCGTCAGGCTTCGTATTTTTAGATCCGGGCCTGTAAGTAATATGAAAATTGAATCTGGAAAAGAACAGGGCCCATCTTGCCTGCCGTGGGCGTAGACGCTTGGCAGTCCTCAGATATTCCAGATTCTTGTGGTCTGTGAAAATCAATATAGGGTGTGAGGCACCTTCCAGCAGGTATCTCCATTCTTCTAGCGCTGCTTTGATAGCCAGCAGCTCTCGATCCCCGATATCGTAATTCTTCTCTGCTGGGGTGAGTTTCCTCGAGAAGAATGCTACGGGATGGAGTAACTCTTTGGTGCCTTTCCGCTGAGACAGGATGGATCCTACCGCATTCTCCGATGCATCTACCTCCAAGATGTAGGGCAGGGCCGCGTCCGGGTGGCCCAGGATGGGTGCCGAGGTAAACAGCTTTTTCAGAGCTTCGAAAGCTTTTTGAGCCTCTGGTGTCCATTTGAACCGGGTTCCAAGTTTGGTTAGTTGGGTAATGGGGGAGACCAGACCCGAGAAGTTTTTGATGAACTTCCGATAAAAGTTCGCGAACCCTATAAACCGTTGGACACCTTTTTTGTCCGTGGGTTCAGGCCAATCTAAAATTGCAGAGACCTTCTGGGGGTCCATCGCGACCCCCGCAGTGGAGATAATCAGGCCTAGGAACGTGATGCTAGATTGCTCAAAGCAACATTTCTCCGCCTTAGCATATAACCCATGCTGCCGCAATCGCCCCAAAACTTTCGCCACATGTATCCTATGATCCTCTAGAGAGGGTGAAAAAATTAGTATGTCGTCCAAGTAGACGATAACGAAGACATCCAAAAAATCCCTGAAGATGTCGTTCACAAAGTGTTGGAATGTGGCTGGTGCATTGCACAGCCCAAATGGCATGACCAAGTATTCAAAGTGGCCAAACCGGGTACGGAAAGCAGTTTTCCACTCGTCCCCCTCTCTTATGCGTACCAGGTTATAGGCCCCCCTTAAATCAAGTTTTGTGAATATGACTGCAGCCTTTAGGCTCTGAAACAGTTCTGGTACCAATGGCAATGGGTAACGATTTTTTATCGTGACCCTGTTCAGCTCCCGGTAGTCAATACAAGGTCTCAGGGTTTTGTCTTTTTTCTCCACGAAGAAGATTCCCGCTCCTGCTGGAGAAGTGGAGGGGCGGATGAATCCCTTCTGGAGGCTGTCCTCGATATATTCCTTCAGGGCCCCCAATTCAAGCTCAGATAGGGGGAAAATACGCCCAAAAGGGATTTCAGAGCCTGGTAACAGGTCGATTGGACAGTCATACGGGCGGTGGGGGGGCAGAGTGTCGGCTCCCCGCTTACTGAACACATCCAGGAACCCATGATAGGCTGCGGGAATAACCTGTTTCAAGTCGGAGTCTCCTTCGGAGCAAAGGAGAACTCGGGGCCCCGCGGGGCCCGAAGTGCGACAATGTTCCCGACAGTATGGGGAAGGGAACGAGATTGACCCGGTCTCCCAGTCAATCTGGGGGTTATGGGCCCGTAACCATGGGAGCCCCAGAATGACTGGGAAAAGAGGTGATGCAATAGCGTCCAGGCGGAGGAACTCCTGGTGCTGGTTGGCAATGATAGTGGCAATGGGGGGAGTTTCCTGATTAACTACCCCCGATTTTATCTGGGAACCATCAGCCAAAAAGATGTTGAAGCCCTTCTGTCTGTGTTGGAGAGGGATACCCTGTTGGTGAGCAAACTCTAGATCCAGGAAACAGCTGCATGCCCCCGAATCAACTATGGCTGTCACCTCCACGATCTTTCCTGGGAGCTGAAAGGAGAGGGGCACTACTAAGTATTGCGAAGGACAGGTATTGCTAACAGACAAGGAAGAAAAACGGGTGCACTTACTCATTTTTTGAGGGCAGGATCGCACCATATGACCAGCTTCACCGCAGTAAAGGCAGAGGTTCTGGGCTCGTCTGCGCTGGCGTTCCTCCGGTGATAATTTAGGCCGTGCCAGACCTAGCTGCATAGGTTCCGGAACATCTCCTGGTGGTGGGTTCTGGATGCTTTGTCGGGTTGGTGGGCTGGGGCCTAGGAATGGACCCCAGGTATTTCCGCGACCCTGGCCGGACCTCTCAAGCCTGCGTTCCCGCAGTCTTCGGTCAATCTTAATTGTCAGGGCAATAAGGTCTTCTAGAGACTCGGGAACCTCCACCCGGGCCAGCTCATCTTTCAAGGGATCGGAGAGTCCCATACGGAACTGGTGCAATAGAGCGAACTCATTCCAGCGTGTGTCCCCCATCCACCGCCTGAAATCAGAGGCGTATTCCTCTGCCGCCCGCCGGCCCTGTCGGAGCGCATATAAGGTCGCTTCGGCAGAGGCTGCCCGCTGTGGGTCATCATACAAGATGGCCATTGCTTCAAAGAAACTATTGACCGATCCCAGGTGAGGATCATTGTTTCCCCTTAGCCGGTGGGCCCAATCCTGTAGTAGTGAAATAATGAATCCTACCTTCACGTTTTCGGTCAGGAAGGTACGGGGTTGTAGCTCAAAGAACAAGAGACAAGAGTCGCGGAATGACCGGAAGCGTGTGCGGTCCCCGTGAAAACGCTCCGGTAGGGGTACTCGGGGTTCTACCATAGGGAGCGGGGCGGAAGCCCCTGAGGCTGGCTCCTGAGCTACCAGGGCCGGGGGTGCAGAAACCGGGGCCTGTGGGGCAGGATCAGAAATAGAGCCAGTCTGGATGCGATTCTCCAGCTGCATGCATCTGTCCTGCAGGACCGTTACGGCCTGCGTCAAAGTAGCTAGGTGCCTGCAAATTTCCTCTAACGGGGAGGGCCCTCCTCTAGGCTCAGTCATGGCCTTTTGGTACTGTAAGGGACCGCCCGGCGGTACCACTAGCACTCCACTGGTCGGATGTTCCCAGCGCACGGAGTCTAAGCCCCAGGGTACTTGTTCACCAGGGCCCCTGATGGTGGGGATGGACTTGGAGTACCCCAGGACCAGGTCGTGACTACTGAGGACACCCGTCAGTGGTAGGGGTATTCGCCAGGGGCTCCCACGGGAGAGAGCCAGGTATGAGGAGGTCTGGAGACCCCGTAGAGAGGGACGGATGGATGGATGGATGGATGGCTGAGCAGGAGCAGGGTCATACAAGCCGGGTCGGTAACTATGGGGACGGTGCGGTACAGAGCAGCGGGCAGAGAATAGTCGGGTCACACGCCAGGTCAGCAACAGCAGGTCAGATCCAATAGGGGGCATACAGGAGAGAGGTCAGGCAAGCAAGGGTCAAAACAGGAGAAAACAGCAAGGTCAGGGCACAATCCGGGTCAGCAACTTACTTCAGACAGGTTCACAGGTTCACAGGATACAAAAGACCAAAAGGCACTGAATGACAGCTCAGGGCCGTTTAAATATCCCGCCCTGCGCTGTCATTGGTGCCAGGCGCGCGCCCGCAGTCACTACTGCGCATGCGCGAACCTGATTGCCGCGGTCGGCCAAGTCCCGGCGCTCGCGTACAGGGAGGTGTACTGCGCCTGCGCCGGGACCAGCGGCGCGACGATCCCCGACATCAGCTTTAAAGAACACCAGTCATAAGAAAAATATGTGGGCTGCCATTGCTTTGACAGTGGCAGTCTCCTGGCTGTGCCTGGCGATAGTACTTCAAAAGCATGTGGCAAATGAAAGTTGAGGTTAAAAAAGTGAGAATATCTCATTGCTATTCTTGTTAAGGGCTTTTGACTCTGAAAGTATGGATATCAAGGTTTGGCAGGAACAAGCATTTTCCAAAAATGTCAGCCTACATATTTTCATTCCTGACAAATGTACTTTAACCAGTTCCACGACGCCCTATAGCTGAAATACTGCTACAGGGCGGCACGGGTGCACAAAATCACGTATATATATATATATGTGATTTTGCAGTTCCAGGTAGGGGGCACACGCCTGAGCCGACATTTGCGGCCTCAGCTGTCAATCACTGGGTGCTGACCAGTGATTACTTGCCGGCACCTAGTGATCACCGTGTATCTCCGACGGGGGAGAGACCTGTATGTAAACAATACAGATCTCTCCCTTCAGCTCCTGCACACTGCTTTGGATGGCTCTGCATAGCAGAGCCATACAAAACAGTGTGCTTACAGTGAAGCACACACACAGCCCCCATAGTGAAACAGCACACAGTTATTCCTTTGATTGCCTCAGATGTTAATCCTTCATGCCCAGTGGCATTAGTACAGTGTCAGTGCTTGTTATTGGTGTCACTGGGGAAGTTGGTTACCCCCCAGTGTCAAAATGCCCTCCTCAGTCCCGCTATAAAGTCGCCGATCACCGCCATTACTAGTAAAAAAATAAATAAATTTCAGTATATATACTGTCATTTGTAAACACTATAACTTTAACGTAAACCAATTAATTTGCACGTATTTGGATTTTTTTTTTTTAGCAAAGACGTGTAGCAGAATACATTTTGGCCTAAATTTATGACGAAATTAGTTTTTTTTTTTTTTTTTTTTTTTTTAACTGGACATGTTTAATAGCAAAAAAATCAAAAATATATTTTTTCTCAACATTTTTTTTATTTATAGCGCAAAATATAAAAAACGCACAGGCGATCATTTACCACTGAAATAAAGCTCTATTTGTGGGGAAAAAGGACATAAATTTAATTTGCGTGCAGTGGTGCACAACCATATCGCAAAAAATTGCCTGGTCAAGAAGGTGGGGGGTGGGTAAATCCTCTGGAGGGAAAGTGGTTAACCACTTCAAGTCCGGACACTTTCACCCCCTTCCAGTCCAGGCCAATTTTCAGCTTTCAGTGCTATCACACTTTGAATGACAATTGCGCAGTCATGCAACACTGTAGCCATATAAATTTTTTAGCATTTTTTTGAGACAAATAAAACTTTATTTTGGTGGTACTTATTCACCACTGGGATTTTTCTTTTTTTGCTATATAAATGAAGAAGTCCAAAAATTTTGAAAATAAAGTGTTTTTCTTATAAAGTTTTGCAAATAAATAATCTTTCTTCATAAATCTTGGCCAAAATGTATTCATCTGTATTTTTAGTAAAAAAAATAAATAACCCAAATTAGTTTATAACCAAAAATTATAATTTTTCAAAATTTTGTTTTACATTTGTATTTTTTTTTTATATTATTTATGTAATTTTTTTTTTTTAACATGCTGTCACCCTAGCAGTACAGTGTCACCATAGTGACACTGTACTACTTGTGGGGGGTGATGAAGATTTTTTTTTCTTTTTTTTTACGATTGCTTTTACTCCCATAAAGGCTGTAAAAGCAATAATTTCTCCTGCTCTCTGGCTGCATTCTTGCAGCCATTGAGAAATACTGTGAGAGCTGTGATTGGTCACAGCTTGTTGTGAATAGCCTTGTACCATGTGACCTGTATGATAATTCACAGATTTCACTAGTAGTAAGCAATGATGTCAGGAAGTGACATCTTGTTTACTACTATTCATGTGATCACTGATTGGCAATAGAGACAGCAGATATCGCAAAACATCAGCTTGATATAGAGTTATACAGTGTTTTAACAACCAACTAACCAAGCCTTTTTGGAAATTCACCTAAATTATGACACATTGTTATCAAACATTTCAGTCACAGGGACCTCCCACCAAAGTGTGTTAGAAAATGGATCTGGGTCTCCGTCCACTACAACCAGGGTAGACAACACTGGCCTATCTGAGGACCTTCAGGTTGTGCACAGTCTTTTCTGAACCCTGGCCTAGAGAGTCATATGTCAGTCCTTTTGGGGGACATATTGACATTTGGGCTCTGTGTTCATTGGGCTTGGACCTTTTGGGGGTTCTTCCTCAGATTCACGAGCTGGTTGAAGGGTCTCTACTTCCTCCTCAACTGGTGGAACAGAAGACGCTGTCTGTCATTTCTCTTGAACATTGTGAAGCTCACAGGTTTCAGGCCTGAGGGTTCCCAAATAAGTCTTAGAGGTAGATGGAGTGGCATCCATTGGCTAAGATGGCCAAAACCAGTCTGTGCAGACATCTTCCTTTTCACTGTCATCCTCCTCTTTTTTAAAGGAGGCTGTAAACAGGTTACTGACCCTTGCCTGACAGTTCCATGCAGACTATGTAAGGCTGGGATTACCATTGGTCAGCCATATTGTGCTTCCCAGAAATACCCAAATTTCTCAGAAGCACCCAATCTAGCGGCTATAAGTCCTGGACTCTCACTCTCAGGTCAAAGTTCCTTTTGTTCGGCAGACCATGGACATTAGATGCAGCCCAGGTCAAGCAGGTATTAGGGAATAACCAGTGGGATCATTCTCCATTCTATTATACACATATACAACTGCTGAGATGTGAGCTTCCATGTTCGCTTTAAGTGTTGGAAGGTTTTAATAACTCCAAAGTAAAACGTTTCTAAAACATACGGCTCTGTACATGCTGAAGTGCAGAGGGGAGAGTGTAATATACAGCTCAGCTGCAGGTGTCAAGATACGAGACCACTGGAAAGTTTGACCACATCCCATCTGTTCAAAGACTGGTATAAGGTTAGATCCTGAATAGCAGGATGATGGCGTGAAGGGAGCCGGAAGTTGTAAATGGAAATATTAGTGCAGTCTACGATGTTCAGATTAGTTCAACACTATGATCAATTTTCATTGCAGCATCGCTGCTAAGCAGCGAGTATTAGAATTTGAAGCCCCAGAAAAAGGTGACTTCACAAAAACTCCTAAAATGAATGTGTTAGCTATTTAACCTATTAAAAAAAAATCCTTCCTCACCCTTTTCAAAATAAAATAGAACCTTTGGACTTAGTTGGGTTTTAACATGTTGAACTTATTCACGTTAAAGTGAACACATACATAATAAAAAGACAGATGTATTAAGATCAACTATTACCCTCTTTCTCTCTTTTTGCAGTACATGAAGAACAGAGAAAAGAAGAAATCTTGGCTAGTTGCAAACTCATAAGCAACTAATCTAAACATTCAAGACATTGCTGTTTACCTTTTCTACACTTGGACACCTCTTATCTCACTGTCTGGCTGAGGGGAGCAATGTGTCACTGGCAGCAATAACAGCCATGTAAAATACTATGATGAACAGCATTGCAGAATCATCTGTGATCACTTCCAGTATTTGGCTCCCCCTAGAGTACAACATTTTGCAGATGCTAGAGGGTTCACCAGCCAATTACTTTCATCCATCTACATGTATAATAAATAACCCTACTGTCTACAATAACAAAAATAGGCACATCAGATTTAATGTAAAATAACTGGTATTCACCAATATGTTTGCTTAAATGTGAAAACACATAAATTACTTATTTTATTATTAGATGTTTTGAGGCTAAAATCAAATAAAGTTTGGACTTTCCTAGGAAATAGTGTGTCTTAAAGCTGACCTTTACCCTCACCAACCATCTTCCACTAACTAATTCCCTCCTCTCTCAAAATTGGAAATTGTTTTTTTACATTTCGTTTTTAATAACCTTTTGTGGGGAATTTCCCTTCTTAGGTTCTTGCCTAGGCCAAGATGATATGTCACTTCCCCACAGCCTCTGTCTCTTTGTGATACCTGAAGCCATGCACTACCTCGTGTCATCAGGGGAGCAACTCTAAAGAGACACCCAGCCATCCCACAAATGAAGATGACAGCACTGGACCCGTTGTGGAGCAGCACGGTGGATCCCAACAGAATACCTTTGCATCACTGGGCATGCAAGTAGCATTTTTGTAAATTACCCAGCAAAAAAGAAAGGGGAGAGGGGAGGAATGAAGTTCCTTTTTAAGAGTTGAATATCAGTCTGGTCTTCATCCTGGAGGGCCATGTTAGTCTACTAGGAAAATGGATGTAAAGGTATACTGTATACACCAACGATTTGCAGAAAACATATGCAAAGGTCTACACATAGATAGATAGATAGACACATATACATACACACACACACACAGAACGTATCTCTATAAATCAATGAGTGCCTATTTAACGGCTTCCAATCTGCCCATAGCCTATAAAATGGCAGGCGGAAATTAGTGCCGATGCGGGCTAATGTTACTGTACGTCAGCATGCATCAGCACGCAGCTGGGAAACTGGCGACCCATGTGTCCCCCCCACACAGCAGATCACATTGCTGCTGTGTTTGGGTGATCACATGGTGTTGTACCATGTGATTGCTGTGTTCAATCACAGCAATCACATAATAAACAATCCAAAGTGAAAGTAAGCATCGGTTCTTTATGCTCTCACTGTGTGGGCCGATAGAATAGATGCTGCAGCCTGAGAGTGAACAGCAGCCTGCCAGGCTGCATGTACACTCACAGACTGCAGTACCAGCCTTCCCCAGTGATCACCGATGACTGCCCCAGTGTAGTCATTAAAAATAATGCAGCCGACACCTGTGACCTGTCCCAGTGCTCATGATAACACCGCCATACACTATACCAGCACCATGATCAACGCCATACCAGCGCCCTGATCACCAACATACAAGCACCCTGATCACCTAAATATGCCATACCAGCACCCTGATCACCTCCATACCCCATACCAGCACACTGATCACCTCATACCCATACCAACGTCCTGATCACTGCCATACTACATATCAGCATCCGGCATTTTAGAGTCTCAGCTGATCAATTTTCATATATATATATCCCATAGTTTGTAGACTCTACAGTAAGGAAAATTATTATTTGATCCCCTGCAGATTTTGTAAATTTGCCTACTTACAAAGAAATGAAGGTTCTATAATTTTTATCATAGGTGTGTTTTAAATGATAGAGACAGAATATCAACCAAAAATCCAGAAAAAACACATGATACAAATTTTATCAATTGAGTTGCAGTTCAATGAGTAAAATAAGTATTTGATCCACTACCAACCAACAATAATTCTGGTTCCCACAGACTGGCTATGTGCTCCATGGGCAAGACCAAAGACCTGTCAAAGGACGTCAGGGACAAGATTGTAGACCTACACAACGCTTGAATGGGCTACAAGACCATCAGCAAGAATCTTGGTGAGAAGGAGACAACTGTTCGAGCGATTATTCGCAAATGGAAGAAACACAAAATAACCATAAATCACCCTCGGACTAGAACTCCATGCAAGTTTTCACCTCATGCTCATGAGAAAAGTGAGGAATCAGCCAATAAATACATGCGAGGAGCTTGTGAATGATCTCAAGGCAGTTGGGACCACAGTCACCAAACAAACCATTGGTAACATAATACAGCGCCATGGATTGAAATCCTGCAGTGCCTGCAAGGTCCCCCTCCTCAAGAAAGCACATGTACAGGCCTGGCTGAAGTTTTTTCCAATGGACATCTAAATGATTCAGTGGAGGATTGGGAGAAAATGCTGTGGTCAAATGAGACCAAAATTAAGCAGTTTGGCATTAACTTGACTCATTTGGAGGAAGAAAATTGCTGACTATGACCCTAAGAACACCATCCCTACAGTCAAGCACGGAGGTGGAAACATTAAGCTTTGGGGCTGTTTGTTGGCTAAAGGTACAGGCCAACTTTGCCACATTGAGGGGCCAATGGATGGGGCCATGTATTGTAAAGTCTTGGATGAGAACCTTCTTCCCTCAGCCAGAACACTGAAAATGGGTTGTGGATGGGTCTTCCAGCATGACAGTGACCCAAAACATACCGCCAAGGAAACAAAGGAGTGGCTCAAGAAGAAACACATTAAGGTTATGGAGTGGCCTAGCCAGTCTCCAGACCTTAATCCTATAAAAATGTATAGGGGGAGCTGAAACTTCAAGTTGCCAAGTGACAGCCAAGAAACCTTAAGGATTTAGAGAAGATCTTTAAAGAAGAGTGGACCAAATTCCCTCCTGGGATGTGTGCAAACCTGGTAACCAACTGCAAGAAACATCTTACTGTCTACCTCTGTGCTTGCCAACAAGGGTTTCTCCACCAAGTACCAAGTCATGTTTTGCTTGGGGATCAAATACTTATTTTACTCACTAAACTGCAACTCAGTTTATAACATTTGTATCTTGTGGTTTTCTGGATTTGTGGTTGATATTCTGTCTCTAACATTTAAAATACGCCTATGATAAAAATTATAGACCCTTCATTTTTTTGTAAGTGGGCAAACTTACAAACTCTGCAGGGGATCAAATAACTATTTTCCCCATTGTATAACTTTCACACAGACTAAATAATATACATTGTGTTAATTATACCCAACAAATGTAGCAGAATCTTTATTATGGCTTACGTTTATGCAGAGTATTTGCAAAAGTTGATAACAAAAACTAACAAAAAAAGTTTTTTCTTCAAAATTTTCAATTTTATATAGCAAACACATAAATGCAGTGGTGAATAAATACTACCAAAAGAAAGCTTTATATGTCTCAAAAAAAAAAAAAGATAAAAAAAAATCATATGGGTACAGTGTTGCATGACTGAGTAATTGTCACTCAAAGTGTGACAGTGCTGAAAGCTGAAAATTGGCCTGGACTGGAAAGGGGTGAAAGTGTCCAGAGTTGAAGAAGTGGTTAATGGAGTGCGTTCCCCGGATATTTTATTTCCGAGCAAGAAACGGAAAGCCTCAATGTGGCAGGCTGCAGCTGTCAGCTCTGGTGCTGATCATCAGTTTCAAAGTTTTTGGTTTGCTCCATTAATATCAACTACTGCAGTGGTATCAATCTCTTTTGCTGCCTCATCAGGGTTGTCTTTTGTTCTTGCAGTTATTATGTTGCATCATCTCTTTTTTATTAAAGCCCTTCAAAATATGTGTAACTTCAAAAATAATGGGCTATAGATATACTTTAATGTAAATACTTTATTACATTATTTATTAAATGATAGGTTAACCTTTATTAACATGTGTTACCTATATGGTGTGACATAACAATGCAGTAGCCCCCCCATCAGGGGCGGACTGACAACTCATGGGGCCCCCGGGCAATAGGGGATCATGTGGCCCCTGTGTCCTTGCCCAAACTCAAAAAAGCCTATGAAAAAGGTACCAGGGGCATCTCATGGGGCCCCCTACTGACCCCGGGCCCTTGGGCAGTGCCTGAGTTTCCAAATGGTCAGTCCGCCCCAGGCCCCCCATGACAGTTACCCCGCAGCCGCTGCAACATTTTAAAATTGATGCGGCTGTGCTGAATTTCGCCCGTACAATCGCATCATTCTTTCACAGAGATCTGTGAATGAATATACTACTTTTGCTCACCTGGCAGGTTTAAACTTATTGTTATCAAGGCTATTGATTTTAGTATAATTGTAAGTGCAATACTTAAGATATTTTTTCATAATAAAAACAGTATTACACTATGGGGACATCCTCTTTCCTTTTGGTTCCCATAAGTGTATAAAAATATGTACGAATGTTAAAAATATGGCTGGAAGGAAGAACTGATCAGCGGCAGGAAGATAAAAGGAAAGAAATATCCACCACCAGATGAAGAGTATTTTGGCTCTATTGCGAAAGCAAGGGGTCCATCAGATCTGGTGAGTGTAGTCACTAAGGGGGTCACCATAAGAGAAGCACCTTTTAAGAGCACATCTTTTAAAGAGCACCTGTCACTTTAATAATCCTATTTGAGCATGCAGCACTTTTAAGAAGAATTTACACGTATATCATGAATTTGAAGGTTCAAACTGGACATTTGGAAGGACACCGAAGACTAAATCACTGTTGAGCGTTGTATACAAATATATATCTGTTTAATATACTACAGACGGCTTGTAGTTTCAAAGCACTGTGAGGGCACTGATGAGTACCTTCGTAGTCCTTTCACTCTTCCTGCAGCTTGGAAATTGACACCCTATATGGGTACGGTATGGGCACAGAGTTCTAGGAAGAGAGGATAATGATGGATATTCATCCTAACCAATACATGGAATAAAAGAATCTGTTTTTTAAATGCAAAAATTTGTTTTATACTTCCCAAGTACACCTTTAACCACCTCAGTACTGGACACTTTTACCCCCTTCCTGCCCAGGCCAATTTTCAGCTTTCAGGACTGTCAAAATTTGAATGATAATTACTCAGACATGAAATACTGCACCCATATGAATTTGTTTTTTTTTTGTTTTTTTTTTTAGACAGATAGAGCTTTCTTTTGGTGGTATTTAATGACCACTGGATTTTTTTTACTTTTTTTGCACTTTAACCACTTCCAGTCCGGACACATTTACCCCCTTCCTGTCCAGGCCAATTTGCAGCTTTCAGTGCTATCACACTTTGAATGACAATTGAGCGGTCATGCAACACTGTACCCATATGAATTTTTTAGCATTTTTTTGAGACAGATAAAGCTTTATTTTGGTGGTATTTATTCACCACTGGGATTTTTATTTTTTTTGTTATGTAAATGAAAAGGTCCAAACATTTTGAAAATAAAGTGTTTTTCTTATAAAGTTTTGCAAATAAATAATCTCTTTCTTCATAAATCTTGGCCAAAATGTATTCATCTATATTTGTAGTAAAAAAATAAATAACCCAAATTAGTAAATAACCAAAAATTATAATTTTTCAAAATTTTGTTTTACATTTGTATTTTTTTTATATTATTTATGTGGTTTTTTTTTAGCGTAGTACCATGTGACCTCTGTGATCATTCACAGATTTCACACGTAGTAAGCAATGATGTCAGAAGTGACATCTTGCTTACTACTTTGCATGTGATCACTGATTGGCCAATCAGTGATCACATGATCGGGACCTCGCACAGAGTTCCCGTCTGACGATCGGTGATTCACTGTGTCCGGAGGAGGACACAGCGGGCACCGGATTGCAGTGCTGCACGCTCCCGACCCTGCACTGCCACCGTCTGGCCATTTATATACATGGGTCGGCCGGAAGGGAGGTGGTTAAAACAGAAAAAGACCTCACATTTTGAAAAAAAAATTGTTTTTCTTAGTTTCGGTTATACAATTTAGCAAATAAGTAATTTTTCTTCATAAATTGTATTCAAAATTTATACTGCTACATTTCTTTGGTAAAAAAAGTTGAATTTGTAATTTTATTCCACAATTCTTTGGAAAATGAAGAGATTAAATAAATGTTTTCTTATTTTCCATAAAAATGTCATATTAAGTTATTTCTCACACATGGCATAGGCATACTTGCAACTACACCCCAAAACACATTCTTCTGCTCCTCCTGAGTATGGGAATACCACATGTATGAGACTTTTTCACAGACTAGCCATAGAGAGGCCCAATATCCAAAGAGAACCTTCAGGCATTATTCACTTTAAGACCAGGCTGCCTTCTGACACTTTTTGTAAAAATCAGTATTTTTACTAGAACTTAAAACCCCCAAACATTATATATTATATAGCAGAGGCCCTAGAGAATAAAATGGTGGATTATGCAAATTTTTATGTCACATGGTGCTTGCGCAGCAGTTTTTCGAACACAATTTTACACACTGTGCTTTAAAATATACTAGTATATTTTTGCATTAAACACAATATAATACCCATTTTTTTCGTAAAAGTATGGTGTTGCATCTTGTAAATATATACCAAACATGTCACAATTTAAAATTGTGTACGCTTGTGAAATGGAGCTAAACTTCGGTAATTAAAAATCTCCATAGACAACGTTTTAAAAGCCTTTACAGGTTACCAGTTTAGAGTTACAGAGGAGGTCTGGTGCTAGAATTATTGCTCTTACTTTGACATTTGCAGCAATACCTCACATGTGTGTTGCAATTGCCGTTTACATATGCGTACGGGACCAACGTGTGCATTCGCCTTTGCATGCACGGAGGGACATAGGCACTTACAATTTTTCAATTTATTTATTGGTTGGACACTGGTACACTGACAGTTGATTTTGTGCACTTGTGCACAAAGAGAGATGTTGATCGCTCACCGGCAGATGTTTTGTGCACTGGTACAGATGTTGATATGACACTGGCACAGATGTTGATGTAACACTTAGATAGGGAAAGATGGTGCTTCATGTACTGTATGGGGATGGCAGAAATCTGTGTGTTCTTTGCATAGCTGATGATAATAGTGTTCAGCTATGCAAAAAGCTGTCTCAGGCTTGCAGCATCCCCCTCTCTCCCTCCCACATCCCCCCCCCCCTGCACTGAGCTCAGCAGGTAAAGCCAACACAGAGGCACGTGTCTGATTGGACACAACCAACATGTGATCGGGAGGGCCAATCACAGCGCCCATGTCTTGATCTGTGATGTGCTTGTCCGAAAGACGTTCAGGAATGTCCTCTCAGAACGGGAAAGCTCCAACCTGGCCGTTTATGTGCAGGGTGGAAATTGGTTAAAGAAGAACTTTGTATTTCAAAGGAATCTGCATTGTGGTGAAGTAAGGTGTCAGATCTTTATGTGTAAAATTAGGGAGCAAAATTTATTGGCACAAATCTGCCTTCCTCTCTATTATAATATCTTTGAGGGTCAGCAAGGACTTCTGAGGTCTCAGGGTCCAAAAAGTGTCCAAGCATGTGGGAAGATCAGGTTTGACCTGCTCCCACTTCTATCCTTAAGTTGAAATATTCAATTTACACTATATGGCCAACAGTTTGTGGCACTAACATAAGCTTGTTGGATATCCCATATCAAAACCATGGCTATTAATATAGAGTTGCCTACCCCTTTGCGGCTAAGCAAATCCCACGTTTCTGGGAAGGCTTTTAACCAGATTGGAGTGTGAGTGGGAATTTGTGCCCATTCATCCAAAAAAGAATTTGTGGGTCAGGTACTGATGTTAGAAGAGAAGACCTAGCTCACCATCAGTATTCCAGTTTAAAGGTGTTTAATGTGTAGGCCACCCTAGTACCTCCACCTGAAAGTATAGAATAATCGTGTTGCTTTGGATGTTTACAATGGCTCACCAATACACACACCATCATGTAATCTGCTGGCACTTCAAAAGTGCTGTGTATAAATACCTGGGATATACAAATATGATGTTTTTGTGTCCTGTATCTCTCTAGTGAAACAGAAGCTGCCAATTCTACAAAGGTTTAAAATGCAGAAATTAACCAATCTTTTGGACATTGCCCTGCCACATGGTCACACTTTGCGCTGGCACCAGCTAAAGCCAACATGAATCATGTGTCCTCTGGGTTTCCGGGTGAATTGCCAGGAGCAGTATTATTGAGAGCAAAAGCTTGTGATAAAAGGAAACTTTGGTCAGTAAGCCACAGTAAAATGAATGGAAACCTAAAAAAACAAAGCATGTTTTATCAAATATTTATGTAAATAAAGATTTTTTTGTATTACTCTTATGGTTCTGTCCTATATTTGTTTGACTTTAGTAGTTGGATATTATAATGGAGGGCTCTAGTTCAGATAAAACCAATATGTGATATTTCAGATATAAGATTGTATGCATTTGCTGTCTATTTCTTGGAACATATTGGCAGAGTGGTCAGCCTTGGCGCCCTGGAGTCTTTTATTCTCAGTATGGACACTAGCTGCTGGGTGATGTTTTTGTTTCCATGTATACAAATATAATGTGCTAAATAGATATGGAGTTTGTAATCTATTTGTTTTAGTATGATTTATTTGTTAATCAATTTTACAATTTACAGTACTTTTACGGCAGGAGCGAGGCATGTACAGCCACCAAGACGTGGACACAGTGGCTCACTGTTCTCGGTACCCAGGGCATCATGTGATCACTTGAACAATCATAGTGATCACATGATAACAATGTAAACAAACTGTCATGAATGGATTGCATGCATGAACAGCTTGCTTGGTATTGTTGTGCTGTAATTGGCTCACTGCTATCACATGGTACAAGGCAATTCACAGCAGCCTTGTACCATGTGATAACTAATAGTAAGCAAGCTGTTAGGTGTCAGGAATGGACTCGCCACTGGTGGTGTGACTCACCTGCCTTGTGGGCTGCAGTACCAGTGCTGGCCAGTGGGTGCTCTCAGCAGCCAGAATCTCACTCCTGCAGTCAAGCCATCACCTGAGGCTGATTGCAGGAGGTGTATTTCAGCAGGACCAAGCCTGCAATCAGTGCCTTGGTGTATTGTTCCCATGTGCCTGAACCTGTCGTCTGCCTGCCTTCCTGATCCCTCTGCCTGACTCCTGACATTGATAGAACTCTGCCTGCACCGACCTCGGCTATTCCTGACCACTCTCCTGCCTGCTCCTCTGGTACCTTGTCTGCCTGATTGTTCCTGGCCCGGCCTGCCTGACCACTCCACCTCACCAGCCCTGACTACTCTTGTCTGTGTGCTTGTACTTTCCGTTATCAGTTGGAGGTTTGGTTTTGTTTATATTGTGCGTTTATATTTTTGTATAGCCTCTAATAAATTATATTGTTTACACCATACTTGAGCCTGCGTTTCCCTGTGTTAGCCCACACACCTCTGGTCATACCTGGAGCCCTGACATTAGGAAAGAAAGTCAGGCATTCATGACAGTTAAAAGGATTGCTTATAGGAGTGATCTTCAAACACAGTGTAAAAAAAATCCCGGATCAACCCCCTTCCCCAGTGTAGTACAGAGTCACTAAAACTGTACTATGACTATACAATATACTATGATTGTATTTGGAGAACACCTGCCACTTCTTAAAATCTGTTAATCTTGCTAATAAAGTTCTGATACCCACAAGCACCTTTAAAATGGGAGTTATCCTAAAGGTCTGGCTAATATTTTTGTACAAAACATCTAGCAATCTAAGTATATCTCTGTTATACTGCCTTACAAAAGGAATAATTATATCATCATCATGTTCTCTAATCCCTTTAATCCATTGCTGACCATGGAAAAAAGGAATCCTTTCCAGCTCCAAAGCCTTTTAAAAACTCTATTAATATAAATAACTTGATATCCTTTTCTTAGAATGTACCCCTCAGTGTATTGGCTTGTATTTTGTACATATCGTCTCTGTAGTTTCTCTTAAGCCCCATAAACAGGCCCCCTGGGATGTTATTTATTCAAGATTTATGGAAATGTTGTCTAGTGCAGCCTCTCAAACTTTTTGCCTCTGAGAAACACTTGAATTTATTTTCAGGTCCCAGGGAACACCCACTACGATTATAGCTACAGCTCAAGATACATTAGTTGAAGAAATAATAATAGTAATAATAATTATAATATTATTATTTATTATTATTAGATTAACTTTTAAAAATGTGGCATACATAGTAGGGTATTTGGCAGCCAAATAACTTTAACACTCCACATTTGTTTTAACTACTTTATAAGACAGACAGTTTAGAACTAAAGTACTCTTACACTGGTGGTCAATGTGGTGCTTGTTTACATTGGTAATAAATTATTAAATAGTCTCCATTTGGAAGTGAGTGGGAAGAATGTCCCACTACATGGGTGTTCCATGTGAAAATGCAAATTACGTTGGTAGCCAGTGTAGTGCATTGGTTGTCAGTGGGAAGAATTCCCACATTCCTTAAAAGGATCACTGGTATCAGTGGTCACTCAAATGAAAGATGAGAGCAGAGGTTCAACTGGTCCCATGCCCCCTGGCTCTGCTGAGTGATGTTGGTGCCAGAACTAGACACCATCAGGCAGGAAATCAGTCCACTACTGCTCACAACTCAAGGAACCCCTAACAGCCTCTACAGGAACCTTAGGCCTTTATGGAACTGTGGTTGACCAACTGTAGTCAGTAGATTTAGTAAATGATTTTATTTCAAGCTTATCCATTCCCACTCTATGGGTTGGATCTATATCCAACCCATAGATTTTTTTTGTTTAGTGATAACCTCCAAAAGGATTCACTGAAAATAAATTGGGTTCCTTTTACCTGTAACCATAAAACAAAACAGAGGGTGCACCAGTCTAGTGCATTATCCTAAAACCTGCTTAATAAAACCGTGGTAAGCAATATACTTACAATCCAACAGGTGAAAAAAAAGATTGTCATAGTAAAAACAGCAAATTCCAGTTAACGATGCATCACATCACATTGTAGGACATATGGCAGTCCAACAGGCTAATGCATTTCGAGGCCTTGCCTCTTCCTCAGACACTGCAGTTTTTACTATGACAAGCATTTATTCACCTGTTGATCTGATGGTTTGTGAGTATATTACTTGCCATGGTTGTATTAATAAAGTCAAGTTGAGGATAATGCAATAGGCTTCTGTGCCTTCCATTTTGTTTTATGGTTTTAGTGTATCTAGATGTCCCCAGTCTTGAGAGGGCAGCAAGACAAGGTATGTCCAGCAAAGCCAGGAGGGAATAATAGGCAAGGGCTACCTCTGGTGCTCACTTCCCAAGCGCAAGAGACTGTTTTTAGTACTGTTTTGGATCCTCTTTACCTGTCCAGAAGCTGTCTGCTCTGATTCCAGTTCCAGAGCAAACAGACAAACACAGGCTCAGTCTTTTGAAGATTTATTGCAGTACTTGAACACAGGCGGGTAGAGGGATGAGAGTGAAGGGTACTGCAAAGCACACATAGCCATTAGAGAACAGATTATTATTATTATTATTATTATTATACAGGATTTATATAGCGCCAACAGTTTGCTCAGTGCTTTACAATATAACGAGAGACAATACAGCAACAATACAGTTCAATACAAGAGGGATAGGAGGGCCTTGCTCCTTGATTCTCAACCAAAGTCCTTCAATAGAAGCTTTATATATTGATGGAGATAGACAGGACAGTCAACTAGTCTGAGACGCTGTAAGAGTAGTCACAGTTCTTGTAGTAACCTCTGGCATCTAACCCTCAAAGCATTTGCACACATGACGTTCTAGGCAGAAGGTCCTACTCACAGTGTCCAGAGACAGCTCCCCAACCAGCTTCCTTTCAACACTCTTCAGTAAAAGGGGTCCTTCTCTAGCCCAGCTTCCTAAGGTTATGACCTCCAGCAAGGTTCTTCCAGTTCAGGTTCCTCCAGACCCTCAACTCTCACAAGTTTAGACCTTATAACAACAGCTCTTCAGTAACATGGGCTGCCTCCCAGGGGCACAGGCCCCAGAAGTGCAAGCTCTGAACATACCATTCCAAACATTTATCTGCTCCGCAGCCACACCTTCTGGGTACTCCCTCAAAGGGATTGGCTAAGGTCAGATAAAATTCATAGCTCAGAGATTGAGCCTCCTATTATATTTCTGGTGAAGCTTTCTTCCAGTTGCAGGCTGCCCCCAGGTTTAAAGGTAGACCTGACCAGACCTGAAAAATACATTTCTGCTTAGCCGAGTACAGCAGAGCCAAAAACTAAATCTATTCTCCCTAGGGCAGGGTGCTTCATATCTACAAAGCTTTTAGGGATTATTTTTGCAGCAATGAATGTATAATATTGAATATATTGTTATTTGTGGGCATGGCGCTGCCTAAAGTTTAAGGAGCCATAAAAAAACAGGTGTAGATGGTCAAAACACTGAAGTTGACATTTGGCTTACCATACTACAAAAGTTTACTCCACCAAACACAAAAACTGAATGAAGTCATTAGCAAACTTTTAAACTCAGCACTTACAGCATGCTTGGCGAAATAAAAGGAACATTCAAGAGTCTGCAAAATGACAATAAATACCCCACTTTAAATGGACCCTTACAGTAGTGAAAACGTATTAATTGCTAGCTATGAGCAGATATAAAAAACTATTAATGATCTTGCATACAGTTGCAAGAAAAAGTATGTGAACCCCTTGGGATTACATGGAGTTTTGCATGAATTGGGCATAAAATGTGCTCTGAACGTCATCTAAGTCACAACAATAGAAGAACACAGTCTGCTGAACATAATACTACACAAACATTAGATGTTGCCATGGTTTAATTGCACATAACATGTAAACATTCACAGTGCAGGGAGGAAAAAGTAGGTGAGGCCCTAGCTTAATGACTTCTCCCAGAGCTAATTGGAGCCAGGAGTGAGCCAACCTTGACTCCAATCAGTGTGATGATATTGGATGTGTTGCTGAAAGCTGTCCTGCCCTTATGATGAAACCAAGATTGAGTTGTTTGGGAAGAACACACAACACTATGTGTGGAGAAAAAAAAGGCACAGCACACCAACATCAAAACCTCATCCCCACTGTAAAACATGGCGGAGGGAGCATCATGGTTTGGGGCTGCTTTGCTGCCTCAGGGCCTGGACGGATTGTTGTCATTGATGAGAAAATGAATTCCAGAGTTTATCAAGACATTTTGCAGGAAAACGTACGACCATCTGTCCGCCAACTGAAGCTCCGCAGAGGATGGGTGATGCAACAGGACAATGACCCAAAGCATACAAGTAATTCAACAAAACAATGGCTGCAACAGCACAGAATACGCCTTCTGGAGTGGCACAGTCAGAGTCCTGACCTCAACCCGATTGAAATGCTGTGGCATGACCTTAAGAGAGCGATTTACACCAGACACCCCAAGAATATTGCTACACTGAAACAGTTTTGTGAAGAGGAGTGGTCCAAAATTACTCCATATCGTTGTGCAGGTCTGATCTGCAACTACAGGAAATGTTTGGTTGAGGTTATTGCTGCCAAAGGAGGGTCAACCAGTTATTAAGTCCAAAGGTTCACATACTTTTTCCTACCTGCACTGTGAATGTTTACATGTTATGTGCAATTAAACCATGGCAACATCTAATGTTTGTGTAGTATTATGTTCAGCAGACTGTGTTCTTCTGTTGTTGTGACTTAGATGACGTTTAGAGCACAGTTTATGCCCAATTCATGCAAAACTCCACATAATCCCAAGGGGTTCACATACGTTTTCTTGCAACTGTAGCTATTTGGAAATTCTCTGGCCATGCAAGTTCTAAGTATATAAAAAGGTTCAAACGGCATTCATGAAGCTCTTAGGGCTCGTTCACACTAGGCTGTTTTGCCAACGCTTGCCAAACGCCCCTATAGCGTTTGGCAAGCGTTGGTCTGGTGTTTGCGGAGCGTTTTTAACGCTCGGCAAACGCTCCGCAAACGCCGCATGCGCGGTTTAGCGGCGGTTGCTAGGCGTTTGCCGAGCGTTAATAACGCCCCACAAACGCCTATAATGCATTTGAGTGGTGTTACCGCTCCGCAAACGCCCCGCAAGCGCGTCGCAACCGCACCGCAAACGCCGGCCGGGCGTTTGCGGAGCGGCACCATAGACGAGAATAGGAGGCTTCAAAGCCTCCTGACTCGACCAGAGGCGTCCGTTTTGCTGCGACGCAACGCGACGCAAACGCTCCTGTTAGAACAGCACCATATGCTGTAATGTGCAGAGTTGGCAGAGGCGTATGGGAAGCGGTAAAAACGCTTCCCAAACGCCTCTCTGCCGCCTGCACACAAGGCTAGTGTGAACGTAGCCTTAAAAAAGGAACCCAGTATGACCGAAAGAGGCAGAATGCCACTGCTGACCTCTCCTACCAAAAAATGACAGTTGCTCATGCTGATCTTCTGGCTTCATAAAGCAAAGGAACAAAAATGCCCATCAAAATAGCAGAGGTAAAAAGATTATCAAGAGATCATTAATTTCGATAAAATATTAGGTTAAACACTTTATACCATGTTTCACTGCTAACTGCCACTCCTTCAGACATGGTGAGAAACAAACTCTACAATCAAAGTATAGGAAAAATGAAAAACATGTATTCCTTTAAATAGAATATTCCTTGAGACAAAAGAGGTCTCTTAATAATACACATATAGGAATCTAATGTTTACCCCCTAAGTAAAATGGGGGGCTATGCTTTTAGTATGCACAGTATACAGGCATAAGCAATAAAGGTTAACCACTTCCAGTGCGGACACTTTTACCCCCTTCCTGACTAGGGCAATTTTCAGCTTTCAGCGCTATCACACTTTGAATGACAATTGCGCGGTCATGCAACACTGTACCCATATGAATTTTTTACCATTTTTTTGAGACAGATATAACTTTTTTTTGGTGGTATTTATTCACCGCTGGGATTTTTATTTTTTTGCTATGTAAATGAAAATGTCCAATAATTTTGAAAAAATGTGTTTTTCTTATAAAATTTTGCAAATAAATAATATTTCATCATAAATCTTGGCCAAAATGTATTCCGTTATCTTTTTAGTAAAAAAAAAAAAAATAAGCCAAAATTAGTTTATAACCAAAAATTACAATTTTTAAACTTTTTTTTTACATTTTTATATTATTTATTATATATATATTTTTTATATACGGTCACCCTAGCAGTACAGTGTCACCATGGTGACACTGTACTACTTTTGGGGGGTGATGAAGATTTTTTTTATTTTTTTTAAACTGATTGCTTTTACACCCACATAGGATGTAAAAGCAATCATTTCTCTTTCTCTCTGTCTGCATTCTTGCAGCCATTGAACTACTGAGTGAGCTGTGATTGGTCACAGCTTGTCACATGGTACAAGGCTGTTGTGAATAGCCTTGTACCATGTGACCTCTGTGATCATTCACAGATTTCACATGTAGTAAGCAATGATGTCACAAGTGACATCTTGCTTACTACTTTGCATGTGATCACTGATTGGCCAATCATTGATCACATGATCGGGACCTCGTACAGAGGTCCTGTCCAACAATTGGGCACCGGATTGCGGTGCTGCGCGCTCCCGGGGAGCGCGCACAAGCAGGGTGTGGGGAGGCCGTTTATAAATGGCCACCCGACCCTGCAGTGCCACCGTCCGGCCGTACAACGGCCGGTCAGGAAGTGGTTAATATTAGTGAAAAATATAAAACCGTATAAAAAAAACAAATTCATTTAAAGCTCAAATAATTAAGAACCCATAGGAAATAGGCTAAAAAGATCAATAAATAGCAGTGAGAAAAATGGATATGGCAATCACGACTGGTATTGTTTGGCATAAAAAAACTTATAGCACATATTAGATAACATAAGACAAACAGTTTTACAAATTTAAAATCAAGCCTGTAGGCAAGTTGGGTAAGGACTGGCGTAAAGTGAATAGCAGCCTGTCGTGAAGAGTAGTATCTGGGTAGACTGACATGTTCTCTGGTAGCGAGGGGGTTGGTGTTCTGGCTCCCTGCCCAGTAGTTGGTTTTCTGTACCTGAGTTACGGAGACACCAGCTTTATTGTCCACTACAGGAGAAGACAAGGTTAACGAAGGGCAAGCATGAAGTCTGTCAGTTCATGGCGGAACCCCATTCTGTCCTTGGGAGTGAGGCGGCAGAGGTCCGCTGGACTTGTGGAGAGTAGGCATAGGCTTAGAAGACAATGTGTTTAGTGACAAGGGACAGAATGTTCTACCAAACTCAGCACAGTTGTTCATTGCAAGTGGTGCACAGCTCATTTCTAAGTCAGCAGCCACCTTAAGGTTGATTTCACCTAAACATGGCCTCCACCTGGTACCAGGCATTGATAAACATGTGCACAAAAAGGTACCCCATGTGCAGGATGAGTAACCACGACTCCCACCTGGAGTCCAAGAACCCCTGTGGGCTTACAAATTGAAGTAGTTGGTAAGAACACACCAACCCCTCTGCCCAAAAGCGTTAGAAGTATATCTCTGTTGGTCACAATATCTCTAGATGGTCCACATAATTAGATTAAATAAAACTTGTATTATTACAATCAACAAATGTATCAGAAAGAAAAGAAATTGTGCATAGTATTGCAAAAAATGCTTTAGGGCAATTCAATAGGAGAGTATGGAACAGTGATAATTTTATCTGAAAGTGAGCAGAAAGTCTTTTAAGAAATGCCCTGTGGTGAAGAGCATAATCTCTCATGACTGGAACATGCAGAGCACTCAGCAACAGAACTGCTGAGAAAGATAAACGAAGAGAGAATGAAAAGTCTACTATTTGTGGAAAAAAATTACTTCTTCAGGCCGGCCCTCTTCAGAGCAGGATAGGTGTTTGTAGGCCTAGTTACTTGGTTGGGGGATCTATTTGGAAGTTAAGGCTCAGACTGGTAAATCATCCACTTTAGAACAGATCAAGTATCCAATGCCTAGGCTTTTGGTTGTGGCACTTTCTCCATAAGAAGCTAATTTGGCCACTGTGTAACTCTTCAGTAATGTTTGCCAGAAAGACTGAACCTCCCTGGAGGTATTCCTGAGTGTAACTCGGGGTAAGGTTTCAGCACCACAAGCGGTAATACCTTTCAGCGTTGCTCCGGGATCCCTTCTGCACTTACCTTGTCCTTCGCTCCCGCAATATCCTCTCTGCAGTGTCCCCGGCAATGTCCTTCGGTCGATGCCAGCATCTGTCTTCCGGGTTCCGTTCCCTGCGACGTCAGGACGTACGGGGACGGAACTGGCGGGAAATGTAAAAATGTGAAAAAGTGACATTCACCAAATACACTAAAATCACATAGTAAAACATTACTGTATCAAAGCATTTCACATACATTTTGTCCCTACTGCTTTGTCCTGTGCCCTACCTGCATTTTTACCGTTCTTTCTGCCTGGAAACTGAGAAATGTCCATGGCGTCCAAAAAGCATCTTTAGGTCAAGAGCAGTTTTAGATCAGAACAGCGATAGTAAATTAGAACTACTTGCAGAATTGAGTGATAATGATTTGTGGGGAAATTTGTCATCAGACACTGAAAACGATTTTGCGACTTTGCTCAGTGATGTGCGAACTTGGCGCTATATTTCAAATTTCTGTGTTTTTGGTTTGATTATATTATTGAATTAAATGTATTATTATTATATTATTATTTTTTATGATTATTTATTAAATTATAAATTTATGATTTCGTGTTTCAAATTTTAACATACCCGGGATGTTTACTAGACTCTTGCTCGGACAGATTTCAATGAGTTATTCCTAAAAATTACAGGACTACAATAAAAAAACAACATATTTCCATGCAGAAAAATGTACCGCTTTGAGCACAGAAATACTGACATAATCAGACCGCTAGGGAGGCTACAATAGGTATGTATACAGTATGTTCATGGTTTTCTCCTATAGAACAATCACAAAAAAATATTCTACTGGTGAAGCACCACATAAACCTTCTTCTTCATTTGGGACAGCTAAAAAGCAAACCTGTGGCTGGAATGCAATCACTGCCGTTGAGATGCAGGCTTCCCTGCATACACAGATAGGTCTTTAGTAAAGCATCCAGATTATCTTAAAAACATGGAGCTTTACCCCTTCTTGCTCTCCTCACCTTTCTATTTGTAGCCAGGTGCTGGACTACAGAAACATGGAGAAGAAGACACATCTGCTTCAGGTTGACAGACTGATTAGAGGCCAGATCAGCTGGGACCGAGGCTGAGACCAGGGATGAGGCGGGGCAGGAAGGGGGGTTGAGTGGGAGCTGGCAAAGTTAGTAGAGGGAAGTAGAGGACATGGTTGGAAGGGTGAATTGGGGGTAGAGAACATGCTTTGGTGGGGAGGGGGGGGGGGGAGAAGGGTGTGAAGGGAATAGACGACCTGGTTGTAGGGGAGTGTGAAAAGGGGTGTTTAGGGGGGTAAAGGACATGGAAGTGGGAGGGTGTAAAGAGGAGCAGAGGATACCACTGTGAATGAAGTGGGGGGGGTATGATGTGAAGGGGGCAGAACACTACTGTGAAGGGGGGCTGAGGACACTCCTGTGAAAGGGAAACTGTGATGTGAAGGACTGTGATGTAAAAAGGGGGATTGTGATATGCAGGGGGGACAGAGGACACTGATGTAAGAAGAACATTGTTGTCCCCACCACCACCACCACCAGGAGAGGAAGAGGGCACCTGAATCAGATGAACTGTGCTCTATAAGTTAATGTTCTTTCTTCTGTGTTACTGGGATTTGTAGTCCTCTATAGCTGGTGCTATTCTGCATAAAGCATTCAACAATATAATTTCATGAGGGCGTGTTAAGGGGCAGAATTAGGGGCGGGCAGGGCATCTGGTGGTGGGTAACTCTCAAAGCCTGGCTAGTAGCTCAAGACTTGAAATTTTGAGCCCTGTGTTAAAAGTATATTTTCTCATTATCAACTTTATTGGGTGACAATATATTAAGCTTACCTTTACTAACTGATTTGGTGCCTGTGTCTTGGATATAGCACTACTGCTGGGTATGTAGTATTACTGATCTCTTGTGATATTGCCTGAACACTCCAACTGGTGTGTCAGAGGGGTTGAGGTCTTTGAGAAGGTTGAGGCCAAGAACAGGGACTCATCTCAACCAGAATCTCCTTTGGGGTAGCACTACATATATATATATATATATATATATATATATATTAGTGATTCTTTTTATTATTAACAACAACTTTGAATGCAGGCATTCAGAAATAAATACACAATCTACCAAGAGTGCTGATTAATCCTGTTGCACCTTCTACCATGGAGTATAGTTGATTCTTGTAGTTCTAACATTATTATTCTTATATTGCTTCAGTAGATACCAATATAGACAGGTTCCTGGAAAGCCTGATATTTTGTTCCAAAAAATCTGCCCTTGGAAAGCAGAAATGTCAGCTTGCTGCCAGAGATCAGCATGGGATTGAGCAAAGCCTACAACTGCCGCCTGTGGGGTAGCTGCCTGTTATGCCACTTCATGTAACTCCATTTATGTTTACGGTTGGCTACAGGTGGAATGGAATTCACAGGAGGCCCCAAACAGGACAGAGTTGTGGGCTGCCTGATTAAAAGAGCTTTTAGCTATTTATTATTACATCTTTTTTTCCAGTGATTAGTCTTTGATTTTAAAAACAGATCATTTCAGTTCACTATTACACATGAAGAGGCAACTGAGTTCTGTTTTATTTCATTTTTCTCTGGCCAACTTTGACTTGTTGGGAATTCTAACAAAAAAGTATGGATTGTTTTACTGCATTAATCAATATCAGTACTAAATATGATGATATCTGTTTATTTAATTTTTGGATCAGTCTATGTCCTAAAATAGGGGGGTCCTCTCTTTTCCAAATTCTTTCAAAATATATGAACTGTGCCTGATAATTGCATTGCTTTAAAGGGTTCAAGCTGTGTGCCAATTAGACTAACATCCTTTTTTTCATTTGTGGACGCACAGCACTCTTGGTGAAGGCAATAACATGAACAGTCATTCATATTTTACAAAACTTGTCCAACATATTAGAAAAATTAGGAAAGGTATGGTCACCCCAAAATAAAGACTCCATTTCTAAAGTACATCATCACGATCTGTTCTGAAATTATAACTCTTTTTTGGACCAGTCAAGCCTAAAGTTGAAGTCTAAGCAGATATTAAAAAATAGTTTAACCATGTATATGTCCTAATCATAATATAATAATTAAAATATATGTTTAGAAACAACCAATAAAATGTACCTGAATATATCCGTATACCTGTAATTCTCTACCTAAAAGCACTCACATTGGAAGAAACCAGTGGATTGTATTGCTTTGCTTAGTGCTGTTTGAATATCACAATGGAAACCTAGGACTAACTTAAGTGCTCCTTTATTGTGAAGTCAGCTGGAGGTCTCAATCTTGCATGATTCTACCTCGGTGTACTTGTTCAACCCTTTTTAAGGCCTACCTGGTCTCAGGTTCCCTTTTTTTTATTTTTTTACTAAAGAGTGATGAGTAAAATTTTTCACCCTATTGAGCACTTGGGGATTTCACAATTGCTTTCTTCAGAAACTGTTCCTCCATACTGTATATTGGAACTGATTTTTCTATTTAGTGTATAGTATGTATACACTATAGATGTTTCTATATAGTAGCTATTTTTGTGTTTTGTTTGTTTTTTTTCTTGGATTTCTGGGATCCGAGAAGATGGTTGAATTTGTCCAAGGACTGGGCAGGTAAAACATTTAAAAGGAATTTGGTTGTTTTGATGTAGAAGGTGCCTTAAACTTTAGAAGCTTCATGAAGGTCAAGTGAGTGCTCTTCCAATGTTTCCAGTAATATTTTTGTGACCTGTAAGAACTGGCTTCCTTGTAACAAAAAAAAAATAAATTTGTGATCCGTTGCTTGCCTCAGCCATTTCTCTTTTTTGTCTGTCCTGATAAATCCTGACCATTTTCTGATATCCTTGGTAATGGCAGAATATATTTTGCTTACAAACAAATAAGACTTGTTAATAATAATAATGATAATAATTTGGCGGAGCACCTGATAAGGTCTACTGGGGCTTCTCCTACAAAGTCACCACCAGGGGCGGACTGACAACTCATGGGGCCCCTGGGCAATAGGGGATTATGGAGCCCCTGTGTCCTTGCCCAAACTCAAAAAAGCCTATGAAAAAGGTACCAGGGCATCTCATGGGGCCCTCTACTGACCCCAGACCCTTGGGCAGTGCCCGAGTTTCCAAATGGTCAGTCCGCCCCTGGTCAATACTCATCACACATTTATAGTTAGCTAGTAATATAGAGTTGGGGAGGCAAGGAAGCAAACCACTGCATTATGCCATGATGCACCAGGAACATTTTTTTTAGTAAAGTGGAAAAAGATTACAACTTGTTTGTCTATTTTTTTTTTCAGGGTCTACAACCGGCTTCCCTCATTTCTTGTAAAGTTGTCACAGTGTCAAAAATGAAAATTAAACATTTGCAATGGAGTTACAGTCAGCAATAAAAATATGACAAAAGTCTGACTATTTTTCACATCACCTAAAAGTAAAAAATAAAAACAATTTTGACTGGGATTGGGTGTTAAAAATGCAAATATGTTTATCAGTTCCTCTGAATCAAAGGTCATTCTGAAAAGATGTTCTTTGGTGGCCAAAAGATGTTGGTTTTTAGATGTACAAAAACAACAGTAGATCAACTCAAGCAGTTAGGAATATCGCCAGGCTCTTTTGGCAAGAAATGATGCGTCATCACAATCCAGGAATTTACACTGCTGCCTTGCAATCAACATGTTTAGTGAAATATAGGTGTATGAAAACTAAACAATCATTTTAAACACAGAAGTTCTAAATGTTTCAATTAAAAAGTCAGGTTAAGGGCTCGTTCACACTTGACTGTTTTACCAATGCTTGCCAAACGCCCCTATAGCGATTTTTAACGCTCGGCAAATGCTCCACAAAACGCCGCATGCGTGGTTTAGCGGCGGATGCTAGGCATTTGCGTGCCTATAATGAAGTTTAAATGGTGTTACCGCTCAGCAAACGCACCGCAACCACGATGCAAATGCCAAAGACTCAAACTTGCCCTACCTGGGGCTGAATTACAATTACTTTGGCACCTCCCCCTCTTATTCCCTGCTCTGGGTACTTGGACGCTACCCTCAGACCCAAATTGAGTGCTTGCCATAGTTCTTTAAGCTTTGTGTGTTTATCATCTTCTCTGTGTGTTTTGTCCTGCCTACGCTCTCATCACAATCACATTATGATCTTTTGACCTATCCGATGTTCATTGTTGTAAGATTATCTCAGTTTATGGAATAAACTTCACAAGATCTACAAGGTGTCATCTGGATTGAGTCACTGCCTGTGTTATTCAACTAAGATTGGAGTTATCGCTATCTCATCACAACTGTAAGTTACAGAGATCACACTTTCAATGCTTGGATTGGAGAGACAGAACAGTGGGAACTAACTAACTTCCACTGACATCCCCATTGACACTAATACAGTGATCAGTGCTAATAAAAAGCACTGACACTAAACTAATGACACTGGGCAGGAAGGGGTTAATATCTGGGGCGATCTATGGGTTAACAGTGTGCTGTGTGCCATTTTACTCTGCCATTTTACTCTGGAGATATGCTGCTTTGTATCTTTCTGCTGTGCAGAGAGATACAAAGCAGCATGTCCATACTGACAGCAGAGAGACCTGTGTTTACTCACATGTCTCTCCCCTGTCAGCTTTGCCAATGATCACCGAGTGCCAGACAGGAATCGACGGCTGGGACTCAGTGATTGACATCCCCAGATGCAGGTACGCGCGCCCCCACCTGGAGATGCAAATCACACATATATGTGAATTTGTGCAGTACTTCTGCTATAGGGTGGATGGCAAGTGGTTAAAAACCACATCAATGTATTTAAAAAGGAGAAGTTTGGCCAAAGCCATTTTGGCCCTACTTCTCCTATGGATCACAGGAGTGCAGTATAATTTCCATATGGTTGGGATCCGCTCAGAGTGCAGTATATTATTATTATACAGGATTTATATAGCGCCAACAGTTTGCTCAGCTCTTTACATTATAGTGGGAGACAATACAGCAACAATACAGTTCAATACAAGAGGGGTTCGAGGGCCCTGCTCCTTCGAGCTTACAATTTAGGAGGGAGGGGCTAGTGGTACAAAAGGTAGTAACTGTGGGGGATGGACTGGTTGGAAGAGTAGAATATTCCAGTATTAGCTGAGGGCAGGATAGGCTTCCTTGAAGAGATAGGTTTTCAGTGATCACCTAAAAGTGAGCAGAGTAGGCGATAGTCTGATAAATTGGGGTAGAGAGTTCCAGAGGATGGGGGAAGCTCTGGAGAAGTCCTGGAGATGAGCATGGGAGGAGGAGACAAGGGAGCTAGAGAGTAGGAGGTCTTGCGAGGAGTGGAGAGTACGGTTTGGGTGATATTTAGAGACAAGATCGGTGATGTAATTTGGGGCAGAGTTATAAATGGCTTTATATGTTATTGTTAGTGAATATAATTTCCATATGGTTGGCAACTGTCTCAGCCTCTCAGCATGCCCTTGAAAGCCTCAGCCAACCCCTCCTACCTCCTCCACAGCCCAGCAGTCTGGGAAATGCTGGAGTGGCAGAGCAGAGAGCTGGTGACTGATAGTCACAAACTCTCTGCAGACTGAAAACTGAGAACCAAGCAATCAGCGGTGTTTGACCATTCAGTTCTCAGTCTTAGAAGCGGCGGGGGACAGATGCAGCATCAGACTGATGCTGCACCCATCTAGGTGAATATAGGTTTTTTTCCCCCACAATCCCATACTTCTCTTTTCAAAACAAACCATAAAAGTGATATACAATTCTCTGTTTTTAGGCACTTTCAGAAGCTGATTTAATCACTTACGGAGTATGCAGCTTCTTTATTTGTTATTCCTTGCCTATGTTCCAGTTTAGGCTTGTAGGCAGGTGTCTACTTTTGGGGTGCACATTGCCTCTGTTGTTGTACTGCATTGTATATGTTAAAAATCTTTGTACGGTGACCTGTCTAGGGGGTAAGTGCAAAAAAAGTGCATTTATTATTTTTAAGCAAAAAGGTGAACATATCCTATAACTGCTGCTGGAAAAATCAGGTCACCAAACTGGCTCTATCATGTGGAAAGGCTGTCTGAATCTCAGAAATGGATGGACAGTTGTTTGTCTGAAGTTCAGCTTCAAATCTTGAAATGCATTGCTTGCTGAGAGTTTCTAATTTTGTTTTTTTGCATTTGTAGTTAAATTCAAATTCATTGTGAAGAATAGCTGGTTCTATTTTTTTCGAAATTTGGAAGATGGCTATATTCCATTTTATTCCGTTCTATTCTATTATTTTAATTTCTATTCTATTATTTTCTGTTCTTTTATTTGCTATTAGTTTATTTTCTCTTCTGCTGTTATTTTTTCTATTATTTTCGAAATTCATATTTCAGAAGACTGCTATATTCTATTCGAAATTTGGAAGACGGCTATATTCTACTTTATGCTATTTTTTTTCTATCCTATTCAAAATTTGAATTTCAGAAGATAGATACTGTATATTCTAACACTAATACACACAGTCTTTGAAGGAAATCAGCAATAGTCCGCTATATGTTTACATTTCAAATTTGTTTTCAAATTCAATTTTGTTTTTGAATTCTATTTGAATAATTATTTTGGATGAAATTTCATTTCTTTGAGATTCATTTAAATTAATTACGAATGAAATTTTGGAAATTCGAATATATCCGAATCTCTGAATCACTAACATTTTGTCAATTTTGCTTCTAATGAAACACACGTCTACTCTCTAACCTTCAGCCGAATTTTAACTGGTATGCAAATTATGATAGAAATCCAGTATAAACTTTACACAAACATTTCATTTTTTTGTGCGTCAGTTGCTTGGATCACTCTGCTGGTCATATCTTTTAGTGACACCAGGTGAAATGTTTCCATGGTAAGGGCTCTTTCACACGAGTTCTCACTGTGAATTCATCTGTCATTTTTTTTTCTTTTTTAGACAGATCCATATTAAACCAAAATATAAATGTGAATGTAAAATGGACATTTATGTCAGCAAAAATAATAAAAAAAAGTGAGACAAACAAAAAGCAAACAAAACACCACACACAGAAAAAGTTGGCTCTCTTTCATTTTTGCAGGCATAAATGGATGTAAACGGATGTCATGTGTTTTTAGCCATGAAACATTGTTTGTTTATACTTTTGTCTATCGGTGACTTTTTTCTTCAATAACTAAAAAAATAGACATGTGAAAAACCAATGTATGCTGACGTAAACTGAACTGAAAACAAATGTATCAAGTGATGTAAAACAGATACAGTTCATGGTTTTTTTTGTTTTTTTTTTCCATCAGTGTCAATACATCACAGCTGGTTTTCACAATTATTTTTGTATTTTTTTTATAAAAAAAGATAATCTCACAAAGCTTTTCACTTGATTTGACTTTGCATGGATTATGGAGTGATATGGGACTAGGAATTCTAGGGGCAAATATGCTACCAGACTCTGTAAAATTTTAACAAACCAGCCTGTGATTCAGTTTGTGAGCAACCACTCAAAATTGGTTGGAGTTGACTAACATTCATCTAGAGGTTTCTTTCATCTGATTTTATCAGAATTCCAAAGTCAGGCATGCATTAAAATGTTTGTTACCCCAACATTTCTTAATCCTGAAATGTGTATGATGTGCCATGTGCTCATATTAAAAAAATATCCTGTTCTCTTTGTATTGCTTCCTTTGTGTGAAATACCTGGTGATCCTGCCAGTTCCCCCACTTTCCTATTTCAAACTGACAAGGCTAAGCACTGTAGCACATTCTTCCCAGCATGGTCAGTTTTCTAATTGTATATCAAAGAATGCAGCGCTTTAAAATGACAAAACCTCATAAAACAATAAATCACCAATAAAATGTGCTAGAATAGGCATTAAAAATAAAATAGATCTAAATATAAATATATATTGCATCTGGATATGACGTATAAGGTGCAGTGATAGCAAACTGCATAGATAAATCACAAAAGCGCACAATCCTATAAAGTATATGAGGGTAATAATACAAATAATAAATGCGCTGTGGAGCGCAACAATATAGTGCTAGTCGTGTCAAGGTATGACGCATAGTGCATAAGTGATAACAAATGTCCAATATAACAGGTAGGTGAAAATCCGTGCTTCCAGTGGTTATAAGAATATATTGCACTAACCAGATAGCACAATTAAAAGTGCATTTGAGTAACATAGACCAGTGTTTTTCAACCTTTTTTGTGCAAAGGCACACTTTTTTCATGAAAAAAATCACGAGGCACACCACCATTAGAAAATGTTAAAAAAATTTACCTCTGTGCCTATATTGACTATATATAAAGTAATTCTCTTGAATAGGAATCAAACACAAAGAAATTATTTTATAATTACTTTATTATGAAATAATAAAGTATTTTATAATTGGACCCGGGGGCCGGACCAAGAGTAGATGAATGATGTGTATGTGTCATCCATAGTAAGTATAGTAATATTCCCCCATAGTAAGCATAGTAATTAATCCCCCATATAGTAATTCATCCACCATAGTAATTCATCCCCCATAGTAATTCATCCCCCATAAAGTAATTCATCCCCCATACAGTAATTCATCCCCCATATAGTAATTCATCCCCCATATAGTAATTCATCCCCCATAGTAATTCATCCCCCATATAGTAATTCATCCCCCATAGTAATTCATCCCCCATAGTAATTCATCCCCCATATAGTAATTCATCCCCCATATAGTAATTCATCCCCCATATAGTAATTCATCCCCCATATAGTAATTCATCCCCCATAGTAATTCATCCCCCATAGTAATTCATCCCCCATAGTAATTCATCCCCCATAGTAATTCATCCCCCATAGTAATTCATCCCCCATATAGTAATTCATCCCCCATATAGTAATTCATCCCCCATAGTAATTCATCCCCCATAGTAATTCATCCCCCATATAGTAATTCATCCCCCATATAGTAATTCATCCCCCATAGTAATTCATCCCCCATATAGTAATTCATCCCCCATAGTAATTCACCCCCCATATAGTAATTCACCCCCCATATAGTAATTCATCCCCCATATAGTAATTCATCCCCCATAGTAATTCATCCCCCATAGTAATTCATCCCCCATAGTAATACATCCCCCATATAGTAATTCATCCCCCCTATAGTAATTCATTCCCCATATTAATTCATCCCCCATATTAAGTCCCCAAGCCCCCCCTGTGTCAATTCACTTACCTTTGCTCCGCGCGTTCCTCTCGCCGTTCCGGTGTAGGTCTCCTATGAGGATCTGTCCCCCTCGACGTATCTGCGCATGTGCCAGTTTCAGGCATTAGCAGCCGATCGGCAATCTCCGGCACATGCGCAGATACGTCGAGGGGGACAGATCATCCTGACAGTATCACGCTCCGTGGGCCGGATTAAAAGGTCCGCCGGGCCGTAGTTTGCCCGTCTATCTGTGAGCCGAGGCAATTTTTCCCACGCCACACCAGACAATATCTCACGGCACACTAGTGTGCCGCGGCACAGTGGTTGAAAAATGCTGACATAGACCACTCCTGGTCATCATCATCCTAGGGGTAACCTCGGGGATCATCTGGCATACGTCTGCACATTAGCTGATCATCCACTGTTACTCTCCGGATATCAGGATAACTCCGCTCCAAGTACTGTATGCACCCAAAGTATGCACTGCAGGAATCCACCTTAATAGCTCATGAACAAATGAGCCAGAAAGAGAAGTGCTGGATAGTGCAGTATGTTTATTTATTTAGCAGAAAGCACTCACATCTGGTATACAGGAATTCAGATCAGTAACAAAGATGGCCGCCGGCCTCCCTTGTGGCTCGTGCTGCATGAGGTCACTGGCTTGGCTCCTCCCTACCACGTTTCATGCACTTGTACGTTATCACGAGGGAGGCCGGCGGCCATCTTTGTTACTGATCTGCATTCCTGTATACCAAATGTGAGTGCTTTCTGTTAAATTCGTTTCTGCCTAAATAAATAAACATACTGCACTATCCAGCACTTCTCTTTCTGGCTCATTTGTTCATGAGCTGTTAAGGTGGATTCCTGCAGTGCATACTTTGGGTGCATATAGTACTTGGAGCAGAGTTATCCTGATATCCGGAGAGTAGCAGTGGATGATCAGCTGATGTGCAGACGTATGCCAGATAATCCCCGAGGTTACCCCTAGGATGATGATGACCAGGAGTGGTCTATGTTACTCAAATGCGCTTTTAATCTCGGCTGGTCCCTACTTAACCAGTTGAGATTCAATCCATCTATGTTCAGCTTAATACAATGGCTAATTTTTGAGTCACTGATCTGATTTAATTAGAATGATCAGAAGTTTTAACTCAGCTATTGCTTTGGCTACAAGCTTGTTCTAGGTCCATGAGTCAAAGCACTTAAGTCAAAAGGATCTTGGGGAGGCCAGCAGCCTACATATTTCTCTCAGCACACTTTTCTTTAAATCTGGTTCTTGAACAAGTTACCATGAATGCTTTTCTATATAATTAGCTATGGGTTATATGCATAAAAATATTGATGAAAATTCTGATGTGCAGACCCAAGTCATGTGCAGGTCTGCAATAATGTTCCAAAAACTTGGATGGGTATGCACCCATCTATGTTTTTGGAACATTATTGCAGACCTGCACATGACTTGGGTCTGCACATCAGAATTTTCATCAATATTTTTACATTAGAATAGTCACCAGCTAGAATAGGTTTCTTTAAGGGCTTTTTATGGTTTGGAAATCACCCCCAGCTCCTGACTAATGAGACATCCAAAACTAGAAGCCCCCACTAAGCCAGTCATATGAGATCCAATGTAAAAAAACACATAATGTGACTGATGTATGTTCATCCCCAATGACTGTACACTTGGTGTAGATTTTCTATTTATACATTAGCAGAGTCAATGAATCTGGGAAGAGAGTTTAAACATCTCTACGTAGACTCAAAGTCTAGACTGATACCTACCTGGCCACATCTCAACAACAGGATATATATGTAGCCAGGTGCCAGTTATATCATTATGCCTTTTAGGGAGATTTACAGATGAGATTATGATTAATCCTTTTCCCTCTAGTGGCCAATACTGGGACTGCTACATCACTTCCTGTTGTTAAGAGTGGATCCAGTTTTTCTGACAGCAGAGGATCCTGGGACCTGTAGTACTATAGCCAATACATCCACAACTACCAGAGAGCTGGGGAACCAGAAGGTTGCTGGGACAGCAGATATATTTTACAACAAAGAACTGGCTTTCCCTCTTGGCATGGGATTCAGAGCTGAACACAGGGGGACAGCCATGCTCCTCCAGAGACAGATTGTTTGCCTACTGCTGCAGGGCTCTGAACATCAGTTCAGCACCGTGGTGACACCAATCATTCACACTGGGATCCCATCAGCTTCTGGACTGTCACTATCCGGTCTCCACACAGACATCTCTGCACGTTGCACTGAAAACATCCAAGAGCCTGTGTAAGAACTCTTATTCCTAGGAGGCCGTATTATCCATGGACTGGTGAGCAGGTGGATGCCTAACCTCTGTCATCACTCTAGAGACACTGCATGCAGACACCTTTACACCCTAGTATCAGGAGATCTTTGCTTTGAGCAGTACCACAGCCTGTTAACCTTCACTGAATTGCCAGTATTCACTATGGGCCCCACCATTGCTAGCAGAAGACAACAGACACCAACATAATAGGAACTTTAAACATCACAGGATTAAAGCTGCAATCTCTAGTTAAAAAGGGACTTCTTCTCTTAACTTACTTCCATTAATATTCAAATTACTTATATCTATTTATGTCAGAGTATACACTTACATAATTCTCTGCATCCACCATTGCGGCGATGGTGGCCTAGGGGGAGCTGATAAGTTAACAAGCTTTTTCTACCCCCTTTTACTGCTGGTGTTGCACTTTAATAGTTAAAGCTTACTACTCATGATTGTATAAATTGTTAAATGTTGCTAACGGTTTATTCCTATTTTACCTTGGTTCTATTTTTATATGTCACTGGTGTTGTATATCCTAAACCCATTATTATTATTATGCAGGATTGATATAGCGCCAACATTTTGCTCAGCGCTTTACAATATAACAGGAGACAATACAGTTCAATACAAGAGGGATAGGAGGGCCCTGCTCTTGTGGTCTACTCTTTTCAACAGGACTAATATAGAGGTGACCCAAAGTGTCAGAGGTGTAGGGAGGCTTGCCAGGTCAGGGTAACCACTAGTGACAAGCATTATCATGCGGCCCCTGTGGGGGTAGCCCTACATATAGTTTGTAAAGTATAACCTCAGCTAATCTGAGGACTAAAAAACGAATTATATATTTTTTTTAAATACAGATAAGTGTGTTTCCTTCAGTGCAGGTCATCACTTCTGGGCATTTCCTGCTGTGCCGAGGAAAAAGCTGTTTTAGAGCCACTAGAGAGCTGATGAAAATACAAGAGCTGGGCTCCACATTAGGCCAAATGGGCACCTACTTTATGTGTTGTCTGGAGCTTCTTTAGTGGCTTCTACAGGCAGCTTCTTGAGATAGGGAAATTAAATAAAACAAATCCTCCTACATACAGTACGTTGTACCTGTCTATCTGCAGTCTTCTCTTTCCTACAGCCATTCAAAATGCTGAATTTTAAAGCTTGACTGGGTAATAAGAAAAAGGGGGCAGTGAGCTTAAGTTATACTTTGCAGAGCTCATTGAGGAGAGCTCTGAGAGCGGATTGGAGGGGACCCCCCTCCCCACCTCCACAAAGCACACAGGAACAGAGCTGAGGTTGTCAATCAGCTGGCGGTCCCTCCCCGTCACCATTTTTCTCTTGGTGTCAGAAGTGATTCATGCCAATAGCAAAGGAACAAAGCGGCAGACACAAAAGCCATTTAGTGCGAATTCTAATTCTTAGTCCTAGTCCTAATTAAGACAAAGTAAACACTATAGCGGGATACAGTATGTTTGTTCATATTTCATGTTTAAAAACCACATTAAGATTTTCTTTGCATAGAAACACTTTTTAAAAAAAAGCAAACTAACTTTTATTGTGTCCCCAAGTACTCAAATGCCATCCATGCATACAATGCTTTAAACATTTTGCACTTTTGTCTTTAGAATGCTATTGGTTAACAGGAAATAAAAGAATCAGTTACTATAATACAATAGGATTGGTTGATCTGCACTATATAATGTTGTCAATCAGCATAATGTAACAGGGAGGGTAGAAACAATTTAGGCCCTGGATTGTATGTGAACATCTTGAAAAAGCTGGACAAAAGTGCTGAGTGGTTGTTTTTAACTTGTCATTTTAAAATATCCTTTTGATAAAAGCAGATATTTCCTTGAATTCACTTTTAATACACACCATGTGCTCTTACACATTTATTAACCCCCCCCCTCCCCCAGCCTGCAATGGTTTAATCAGCGTGGCCAACTTGGGTGCTACTCTGCAAAAGTCATAGATCAAAAGATTTAAACAAGACAGCACTTAGGAAAAATACTGAGAATCTTCTAGTTATGAATTGCTTTTCAGGTCAAAGTGTAGTTTACAGAAGATCGCAGACTTCCAAGTATTGTAAGGAGGAGCATGTAGCAGGAAATCATTTGCCTTAGTCTAGGGAAAGCTACGAGGAGTGGGGAGGAGAACACAGTCCAAATGTCATAGATGGACTGAAACAAAAACCTGATGCTTATTCCGCTGTCACACATTAAAGGTCACTTGTCATTTTTGTGAAATATGAATATAGCATGTGACTTTAGAGAATGGGATGCCTCGTACTGCTTTTAAACACTAAACATCACTTGGATATAGTCAGTAAGGCAAAAAGTATTCTGAAAAGTGCTGTAATTGTCTCAATCAGATTTCACTTTTCCATAATTATGGGAAACTGAAATGTTTTGGCTTGGTTTACTGCGCTTTGCCCATTATCATGGCTCTGAGTAATCTGATTGGTCATAAAAAACCACAGAAAAAACAAACCAAACACAGGATATTAGCTAAATAAGATAAATATAGTGAGCGCTCTTATAGCAGCAGCTGAGACACCAAAAGGTAACCATGGTAAACCTTCAAATAAATACAGATATATAAGGTGCAGCGCTAATAAATATAAATAAAAAGTATATATGTCCAATAGTAAATGAAAAACGGTCATGTAGTATATCAAATGGATGATCAATTCAGCAGCAGATTTAAAATAGGCTTGTGACAGGAACCGATAGTAAAAGTGCGCACTCACTGGAAGCGCATAGGTAATACGCATATAATATATAACCACCAGGATCTCTTTAAATAGGCGGGATATATAGGTGAGCTTCCATCTATGGATTGGTCATCAAGTCTTGGGATAGTGTGGAAATCTGCTGGGTCCAGAGGTCCCTTGGGTGGGTGGATGCTCAGCCTGGGTACAGGGCTCCCTTCATCTGGATGTTGAAATTCAATTGGGGGTAACCTGCAAGTTTAATAGCTCCAAATAGGAGCCAAGAAACAGGTGCCCATAGTGTAGTATTTCAAAGACTTTAATTCCAGTAAATGTAAAAAGTGACAGGGTAGCATTGCACAATAACTTCAATATTAATGCAGAGTTAAGCAGCACTGACCCTATTAAAGATGGCCAACAGGCTTCCTCGTGGCTACGGCAGCAGTGACGTCACGCTCTGTCATCTCCTCCTTAGGCCTTTCGTGCATAGCACATCATTAGGGGAGGCTAAAATATTAGCTACCCACCCACCCTCCTCTCACTCAACTGCTGGTCTGAAAAAACAAAAAAGATTCAAATATCCATTTTGCATATCTAAAACCAAAACCACATGATGATCCTTCTATTTCCCTTCTTCAATTGTCCGCATCACTGGCTGCACATTGTGGACATCCTGTTGGTGAAGTCAACACTTCCAGTGCCTGGATCCAGAGGCAGTAGAGCTCACAGGGGTTGGTGAGGGACCAGTGTCCAAAATGATAATGAGCAGCGGAAAATGTCTGGTCCCTAGGACAGGAAATTAGCTTGACTCATAGAGGAAAATGACTTTGACACATTACACTGCATGATGGCTCTGACCACCGTACACTGCCCTGCTGACCCCCGTACACTGCCCTGCTAACCCCCGTACACTGCCCCCTGACATTTTTTTTTTTACTCCAGCCCCACATTAGACATGCTAGATCCGGCCCTGAGCTTCACTGCTCCGAACCAGTTAAGCAAGAACCAGAGATGTTGTGAATCAAAAGGAGTAAGATAACTGATGCACAATGCACTATTTCCTTTTCATTTCTGCCTGAAGTTCGGCTCTAAAATATATTTTTTAAAAAGGAAGCATAGCCTTAAAGCAAAACTAAACCCATCAGTTTAACAGTTTCAGAAAACAAAAAGTTACATTTAAGGCATGTTGTGAACGATAACCGTCACGGATATTCTTGCTTTCAACCAAACTGTCAAGCCATCAAATAGCCGGTGTTGTAACTGATCACATGTGCAGCATCATGGCAGCTGCAGATCAAATAGAGGCTAAGGGTGTGCTGGCACTGGGTCTGTTGTAAGTGAACTGTGCCAGGGTCCACTTGTCCCCCTTCCCTACTCCCCCACACAGTGCTGCTGTTAGAAACCATGGGGCCCCATACAGCAAACCTGACAAGGCCTTTCCACCAACAAAAAAAAAAGGCTTCAGTTATGAATGAACCAAGTGAGTGATCAGTACTGATCACTCATTGTAATTTACCAGCCCCTTTCTTTCCTGAATGAATGAAATGAGTGATCAGTACTGATCACTCATTGCATTCATTCAGGAAAGAAAGGGGCTGGTAAATTACATTTAATGAACCCTTCCCCCACTCTTCATCCTGAAGGATCCTATTGTGTGCTTGCACATGCTGGTGGAAAGGAGAGGAGGGAAATCGGCAGCACTGTGGGGGCACACAGAGAGTCCAGGGCAACAGGGGGAAATGTATGGTGCACAGGTAGGGTGATGGGTGTGGTGGGGGCAATTACTAGAATTAACCTCCTGTATGGCTCTCTCTGCAGCAGCTGAAAACCAGTGGGAAAAAGGGGAAGAAGCCACCCTCTCTGTCCACATCTGATTCAACCAGCTGCCTGGAACCCCCCCCCCCGCTAGCCTGGGCCCTGTACAGAAGGACTGGTGGTACCCCCTTATCCTAGTCCCTGCCCCCACACCCCTGAAGTGTTGTCAGGCACAATCCCCTGCTAACCAGACTAGTGATTTCCCTACACAGCTCTCTATGTAGATACCTATGCTCTGGCATAGTTTGCACTCACACTGCAGCAAACTGTACTGGATCAGAAGTGAACCTCACTCGGGACTACCTGTTCCAAGCGGTCATGGATGTGGTAAACCTAACCAGTCCTGAGCTTGGTTCGGAGCAGTCAAGCTCAGGACCAGATCTAGCATGTCTAATGCGGGGGTGCAGTAAAAAAATGTCAGGGGACAGAGCATGGGATGTCAGTAGGGCAGTGTACGGGGGTCAGCAGGGCAGTGTACAGGGGTCAGCAGGGCAGAGGACAGGGGTCAATAGTAAGTGATACAGAGTTCAAAGGTCAGTAGTAAGTGACTCAGAGGACAGATTTTCCCTAACATTGGGAGGAGGTTAAAGGGGAATGATTAAACAGAATCTGTGCCTAGTTGCTGTATACTTTGCATAAATATATCACAGTCCTTGCAGGGGCGTATTAACCACAAGGCAAACAAGGCAATTGCCTAGGGCGGCATTTTTCAAGGGGGGCAGCAGCATTTTTCAGGGAGGCAGCACCGCCCCCCCCCAAAAGAAGGGACATACACAACATGGGGACCAGGTGGGATCTGAGAGAGGCTGTGGGCTGCTTGATGGTGTATGCAGAGCCTCAATCTCCAGGGGATGTCCGGAGCTGTGAAGGTGAGTGTCTCGCTGGGTGGGGGGGGGGGGTTTTCAGTGTATGGGGGGCGGTGGTAGTGGAAGGCTCCCTCCGGTGGAGGGGGGGCTGGGGTGTTGCTGGTCAATGCTGCCAGGCTCTCCTCGTGGGGGAGGGAGGTGTTGGTCAGTGACAGGGTCTCTCCATGGGGGGGGGGGGGGAAGAGTCAATTTTTGTGTTGCCTAGGGCAGCACGAAACCTAAATACACCACTGAGTCATTGTACCCCCACCCCAACAGCAGAGTCCTTAGAGTCTCTCCCCTGACATCAGCGTCCCTGGGGTTCCTCAGGGTCACCAGAGCCCCCCCTTACTTAAGGCTCCCCCAAGTCTCTCCCCTTACATTAGGGTCTCCAAAACCACCCATAATACCCAGTCACCACACTAACATTAGGGTCCCTAGAGTCACCACCCTATATCAGGCTCCCCCCAAGTCACCCTTTCTTACATCACCCCACTAACATCAGGCCCCAGAGCAGGGCCTGTGCTAGACTATTTTGTGCCCTAGACAAGACCAGCTATTTGCACCTCCCCCCCAAAAAAAACAAGAAAAACTTCAGATAAAACTTCCAAACAAAACTTCACACAGAGATAGTCTTTGTCATTGACTGGGGAGCTGGGAGGAAGCACTTCATAGGCTAGATACTTCTTCATGGATGGGCTGAAGTTTGCAGGAGACCGCCTCATATCCAGGTAATATCATCCAATTCTGTCTAGGGACAGTGACACCAGGACCCAGAAGTGACTTTTTTTTCATGTTGCTTCTGGGTCATTAACAGGAAGGGGAGATCAGAGAATAGGTGTTCACTAATCTCCCTCCCTTCTACTGGTGGCACCCACCATGCAGGTCTCAGGTCTGCTTTTGGGAGTGCAGGGCCTGGGAAGCATGGCAGGGCACATGGGGGATATGGAAGCGATCTGGAGGCTGCACAGCTATTGGATCATTTCCACCTGACAGTCAGCCTGTCAGATTTACACGCACTCAATGAGATGCTTCCTGTTAGTTCTTGTTGGTTATGTGTTATAGAAGACACTGGTCGTGATAGCAGAATTCAGGCTTTACTTGTGTGGCTTAAGTTACAAACATACAGAGCACATTGCAGCAGACTGTATAACAGCAGACATGTTTCAGACTCATTACTTCCTGAAGAGATGATAGAGAAGAAGAAAAAAACAGCAAGTTTTACACATACACAACTAGTAACCTTTAGCGTACAGTGCCATCTACTGGTCAAGTGATATTACCACAGAATACTGTATATAGTACATTATAGTACATGCTGTTGTATTCCCAACACCCCTTCTCAACGGCATGTGCATAATTATATGACATTTAGTCTCTTTTGTAGAAAACAATGACGTTCCCTTGGCAAAGGTTTGGTGAGTGCGTCTGCAGTCATCTCCTCTGATGGGCAGTACTGGATGTCGATAACCCCTTGTTCTTGCATGTCTCTGAGCAGATGATATCTTACATCAATGTGCTTGGTTCTTGGGTTAATCTTCTCAGAGTGTGTAAGCTTTATGCATCCCTGATTGTCTTCAAAGATGGGTGTGGGTTGTGACATATTCAGTCCCATGTCTAGTAGAAGTTGACGAATCCAAATGGATTCTTGACATGCATGTGCTGCTGCTATGTATTCCGCTTCAGTTGAAGAGAGTGCAACAGTCAGTTGTTTCCGATGGTTTTGCGACCAGGAGGGAGTTCTGTTAGTGACCAAGTTTTATTTTCTTGAAGTGATTTTATTTCTTCTTCAGCTGCTTTTCTCCACTGATCGGCTTCCCTTCTCGGCAAAGTTTCTATGTCTTCCCAGGATGTTGGCTCCTGTGTTTGATGTGTTTTAACAGCGTATGATAACCTGTGGGGTGGTATCCCTTTTGTCATTCGAGAAGATCTTCTGATTTCTTGTTGTTCAGTGGGTTCTATTGGATCGTTGATTGTAAGTTCCACTTCTTGTTCTGGCTCTTGTCCTGCTTCGCATAAATCAGTGTCTCTTGCCGATTCAGTGTGTAAACCCTCTCCACATTTTTCAAGAATTGTATTATCTGGTGCTTCACTTTCATCAAAATAAACACTGCGGCTTACTGTGACCTTGTTGGTCTTTGGACAAAGGATTCTATATCCCTTACTCCAACCAGAATGCATTCTATGGCTTTGTTCTCCAACTTGGAGCGTTTCTGACTTGGAATGTGGGCATATGCTTTACAGCCGAACACTCTGATGTGTCCTACGTTAGGTTTTGATCCATTCCACATTTCATATGGTGTACTCTCAATAGCTTTTGATGGGAGCCTGTTTTGTAGGTATGTTGCAGTCATTATTGCTTCTCCCCAGTATTTGTTAGGTAAGGCAGCGTCCGTAATCATACATCTTGTCATTTCTACAAGAGTGCGATTCTTTCTTTCCGCTACACCGTTTTGCTCAGGAGTGTATGGTACGGTTGTTTGGTGTATAATACCTTGTTTCTTTAGGTATGATTCCATCTCTTTATTCATATATTCCCCTCCATTGTCAGTGCGTATTTCTTACAGGTTTCCTTTGAAACTTGTTGCTTGTCATAGCTACAAACTCTTGAAGTTTTTCTAATGTCTCACTTTTGTGCTTCATTAGATACGTTATTGTGTACCGGGAATAATCGTCGATGAAAGTCAGTAAATATCTGTTCCCGCCAGGTGTGATGGTTTTCATTGGTCCGCACACATCACTGTGTATCAGTTCCATGGGTTTAATGGTTTTACTCTGACTGGTCTGTGGAAGAGGGGTTCGGGTGGCCTTTGCTTTGATGCAACACGTGCACTTGCTGAGTGTGTGGCAAGGCAATATTTTCATGTCTTCTGATAGACCTCTCTTTGCAAAGTCCTTTATAGCTTCTGGGTTTCAATGCCCCAGTCTTCTATGCCACAGGTGGATGCACTTGTCATGTGGGTTATGAGTTGCCGCATTAGCCTTCTCACTTTCAGTGACGAGTTTGTACAGATGTTCATTTAATCTTCCTCTTGCTAGAATTTGCTTTCCATTTTGAATTGTGCATTCATTACCTCTGAACTGGACAGTGAGTCCATTGCTTGCAAGGGTTTTAACTGATAGGAGGCTTCCTTCTAGGCTTGGAACATATAGAACATTCTTTACAAGGATGCTCTGCTTGCCCCCTGATGGCGTTTTGCAGTTCAGAAATCCCTGACCTTTACCTTCCGCTGTAATACTTTTCCCATTTGCTAGGAAGACTTTATCTTTTACACTAAGATCAATTTCTGTGAAGAATGTCTCGTCGCTTGTCATATGACTTGTTGCCCCTGAGTCAATGTACCATCCACGTAAGGTACTATTCTGAGTCACTTTAAAAGTACCACTCCATGATGCACTTTCATTTTCTTTCATGACTGCTTTAGCTCTCTCTCTTGTGGGTAGCTCCCGCTTTCGCTGCTCAGCTTTCCAGATTGAACAGTTCTTTTTCAGGTGACCGGCCTTTTTGCAGCAAAAACATACCCTGGTTTCTTTGCTTTGTCTTATGCCTTCATGCACCTTCAGAGCTGCCTCTGGTCTCTCGTTCTCTTCACTATGCAAATTTTCCTTTCTTCTGCTGTATTCATCAATTAATTTTCCCTTAACATATTCTAGCATCAGTTCAGTTTCCGGTCTAGTTTCTAGAGCATTTATAAGGGCACTGTATGATTCTGGAAGGCTGCACAGAAGTAGCGCCACAACATGGTTGCCTTTTATTTCTTCACCTATTGCACCCAGCTGGTCCACAATTTCTAGCATGGCATTTACATGTTCACCCATTTCCTGCCCTTTTTCCAGCCTCATCTTATACAGTTTGCGCAGTAGATATAGTTTACTGTTTAGGTTTGCACGTTCATGCAGCTTTTGTAATGCAGTCCACATACCTTTAGCTGTGCTTTCTTTCCTTATATGAATGAGTTGATCGTCCTCCACGAACAGGTTTATGACTGCTTTTGCTTGCCTGTTTTTTCTGTCCCATTCTTCCGGGTTGTCATTGGCTCTGTGTGTATCTAGTACCTGCCACAAGTCATCTTTGGATAACAGCATTTCAAGCTTAAACTTCCATAGCTGGTAGTTGGTGTTGTTGAGCTTTGCTATTGTAAACTTCATATCTGAAGCACTTGCCATCTTTCAGTGAATTGGATTGTAAATGCAGCACTTACTTGCTTGTAGTTTTCCTTTTTTTCAGTGTCTGGAGCTGGGCCCATAACCTGTTGGTTATGTGTTATAGAAGACACTGGTCGTGATAGCAGAATTCAGGCTTTACTTGTGTGGCTTAAGTTACAAACATACAGAGCACATTGCAGCAGACTGTATAACAGCAGACATGTTTCAGACTCATTACTTCCTGAAGAGATGATAGAGAAGAAGAAAAAAACAGCAAGTTTTACACATACACAACTAGTAACCTTTAGCGTACAGTGCCATCTACTGGTCAAGTGATATTACCACAGAATACTGTATATAGTACATTATAGTACATGCTGTTGTATTCCCAACAGTTCTTATTTAAACTTGTGTTTGAGGGATATTAAAAATGTGTGGCTGAGCCACACTTACCATAATCCAACCACTACCCATTATGCTACAAAGGCACTGCCACTGTACTATGGCAGCCAGGGGTTTTACACAAGCTGATGCCACTATTGCCATATGACGGTGGCAGTGCCTTGCAGCCTTTGTTTGGGGGTGGTAAAGGTGTGGCTCAACCATACATTTTTAATGTGCTTCAAACACAAGTGTAAATAAGAACTAACAGGAAGCATCTCACTGTGCTTATGTGTTTGTCATCATTATCATGATAATGATCACACAGTACATAAGGTGCTGTATGTCTGTCTGTATACAGCATATGGCTGTATCTCTGTCTGTGCCTCAGAAAACAAATTTTGAGCTTGCCTATGCATCAGATTCCCATTGGTGCCCGAGTCTCCCTCTGCTCCTCGCCTCCTGGGCCCCTTTGGTGGACTGACGGGGCCAGGGAAAACATAATTAATGTTACAGCATGGCAACTGTATCAGTGCTCCTGGCTGTGCCTTTGCCCTAGGCGTCTGCCTAGTTTGCCTAGTGGTAGCACCAGCCCTGCCCCTAAGTCCCCTCTTTACATTCCCTCCTCCTCCTTATATCAGGGTCCCAAGAGCTCCTCTTGAATTATAGGCAACAAGAATGAAAAATAAAAAGAAGGGGGTGCTTCTAAAGCCAGCTATAGATGAATTTAAATGTGGCTGTTTCCTGCTGAAGTAGGAAAATTTTGATTCATGCATGGGCAGGCTGGTTGTACAGAAGTTGATCTATTGATCAATTTCAGTACAACCAGACTTTTTTTTTCGTATGATCACATCCGGTGGCTATATACAGTAATGAGTGCATTCTGATGGCTGGGAAAGCCCCTGCTGTCAAAATAAAATAGCCCATCAGAAGGGATTCCCCTATCAACACTGATTGTGTTGATGGGGGAAAAAAAAAAAAAAAAAAAAACACACATTTCTATTCTTCTACCCATGATAACAGAACTTTCATTATACATAGCTTATTTACTGCCTGGCAGGCAATCTATGTTGACAGGTCCAGCAACCAGAGATGAACAATCACTGCACATTCCGACTCAGCTTTATATACTGCCGGGCTTACTGTCAGTATGCAGTGACCCCCAGTTCATATATACTATGCGGCTGTGCGGGCCGCATTTTACACGGGCATGAGAGCCCATTCATTTGAATAGACTCCCGTGCCCGTGACACGCAGAGAAGAAGTCCCTGCACTTCTTTCGAAAACACAGCCCGCACGGGAACCTCGGTTCCCAGTACAGTTGCGTTTTCCAGTGTGGGCGGCGTGCCATTAGAACTAATGGTACCCGCCCGTGCATCCGCATTTCTCTGTGCAGGTGGTGCGGCTGCACGGATTTTCGTGTGGATCTGCAGCGGCACCACCCGCACATATGTGAACCTAGGGTTCACGTCCAGATACACAGTCAGCCCAGCAGTAAGCAAGGTCGTGTGCTGTGAAAGTCCTGTGATCAGGTGAAAAGATTTACATACAGGTGAAACTCGAAAAATTAGAATATCGTGCAAAAGTTCATTTATTTCAGTAATGCAACTTAAAAAGGTGAAACTAATATATGAGATAGACTCATTACATGCAAAGCAAGATAGTTCAAGCCGTGATTTGTCATAATTGTGATGATTATGGCTTACAGCTCATGAAAACCCCAAATCCACAATCTCAGAAAATTAGAATATTGTGAAAAGGTGCAATATTCTAGGCTCAAAGTGTCCCACTCTAATCAGCTAATTAAGCCATAACACCTGCAAAGGGTTCCTGAGCCTTTAACCTCCTTGGCGGTATGATTCTTTCCGATTTTTTGTGCTGAAAGCGGTACCATTTTTTTGCATGGAAATATGTAGTTTTTTATTGTAGGCTGTAATTTTTAGGAATAACTCACTGAAATCTGTACGAACAAGAGTCTATTAAACATTCCGGATATGATAAAATTTTAAACACGAAATCATAAATTATAATTTAATAAATAATCATAAAAAATAATAATATAATAATAATAAATTTAATTCAATAATATAAATCAAACCAAAAACACTGAAATTTGAAATACAGAGGCAAATTCGCACATCGCTGAGCAAAGTCACAAAATTGTTTTCAGTGTGATGACGAATTTCCCCACGAATCATTATCACTCAATTCTGCAAGTGGTTCTGATTTACTATCGCTGTTCTAAAACCGCTTTTGATGTAAAGGGACGCTTTTTGGACGCCATGGACTTTTCTAAGATTCCAGGCAGAAAGAACATTCAAAATGCAGGCAGGGCACATGACAAAGCACTAGGAACAAAATATATGTGAAATGCATTGAAACAGCAATGACAGCAAAAATGACATTTTTTAAAAATTTCAAATTTCCCGCCGGTTCCGGCGCCCGTACGTCCCGACGTCACAGGGACCGGAACACGGAAGCCGGATGCCGGCATCAGCCGGAGGAGATGGCCGGGGACGCTGCAGGGGACACATCGCGGGAGCGAAGGACAAGGTAAGTGCTGCAGGGACCCCCAGAGCAATGCCGCATGGTAAGCCCGAGTGTAGCTTGGGGTTACCGCTCTTGGTATAGAAATTTTACACCGAGCTACACTCGGGATTACCGCTAAGGGGGTTAAATAGTCTCTCAGTCTGGTTCAGTATGAATCACAATCATGGGAAAGACTGCTGACCTTACAGTTGTGCAGAAAACTATCGACACCCTCCATAAGGAGGGAAAGCTTCAAAAAGGTAATTGCAAAAGAAGTTGGATGTTCCCAAAGTGCTGTATCAAAGCACATTAATAGAACGTTATGTGGAAGGGAAAAGTGTGGAAGAAAAAGGTGCACAAGCAGCAGGGATGACCGCAGCCTGGAGAGGATTGTCAGGAAAAGGCCATTCAAAAGTGTTGGGGCTTTCACAAGGAGTGGACTGAGGCTGGAGTCAGTGCATCAAGAGCCACCACACACAGACGGATCCTGGACATGGGCTTCAAATGTCACATTCCTCTTATCAAGCTGCTCTTGAACAACAAACAACGTCAGAAGTGTCTTACCTGGGCTAAAGAAAAACAGACCTGGTCTGTTGCTCAGTGGTCCAAAGTCTTCTTTGCTGATGAGAGCAACTTTTGCATCTCATTTGGAAACCAAGGACCCAGAGTATGGAGGAAGAATGGAGAGGCACACACTGCAAGATGCTTGAAGTCTAGTGTGAAGTTTCCACAGTCTGTGTTGATTTGGGGAGCCATGTCATCTGCTGGTGTTGGTCCACTGTGCTTCATTAAGTCCAGGGTCAATGCAGCCGTCTACCAGGAGATTTTGGAGCACTTCATGCTTCCTTCCGCAGACAAGCTTTATGGGGATGCCGACTACCATTTTCCAGCAGGACTTGGCACCTGCCCACACGGCCAAAAGAACCAAAACCTGGTTCAATGACCGTGGGATTACTGTGTTTGATTGGCCAGCAAACTCGCCTGAACTGAACCCCATAGAGAATCTATGGGGCATTGCCAAGAGAAAGATGAGAGACATGAGACCGAACAATGCAGAAGAGCTGAAGGCCGCTATTGAAGCATCCTGGTCTTCCATAACACCTCAGCAGTGCCACAGGCTGATAGCTTCCATGCCACGCTGCATTGAGGCAGTAATTGCTGCAAAAGGGGCCCAAACCAAGTACTGAGTACATATGCATGCTTATACTTTTCAGAGGTCCGATATTGTTCTATGTACAATCCTTGTTTTATTGATTGCATGTAATATTCTAATTTTCTGAGATTGCGGATTTGGGGTTTTCATGAGCTGTAAGCCATAATCATCACAATTATGACAAATCACAGCTTGAATTATCTTGCTTTGCATGTAATGAGTCTATCTCATATATTAGTTCCACCTTTTAAGTTGCATTACTGAAATAAATTAACTTTTGCATGATATTCTAATTTTTCGAGTTTCACCTGTAAATTCCACTCTCTTGCTTTGCGTTTGTTTGTCTTCTTGTAGAAGAGGGAGAAGGGAGTTGCTGGATCTCATAGTGCACCGCTGCTTCTCTCCACTGCATCGGCCCCCGGGAGGAGGAGTTCAGTAGCTGGGCACAAAGTACCGGGTGGAGGCTGATGGCCTTGGGGGGGGGGCACAACTGAAATCAGCTCACCCCAGCACCCCCCTAGATCTGGCCATGCTCATGCTACACAAACAAACTGACCCAAGAGGCTGAACCATGCTCAGGGCCAGTATAGAGTGCTAGTGTGAGTGCAACCTAAGATGGCAACATCCTTGGCTGTAAAGGACTGGAGAAGTTAGTTCTGCTTCAACGTAACTTTGTATTAGCCTCTTGTAGTCTCTATACAGGAGAATGCAGAGAGCAGGAGGAGAAGCAGTACAAAGTAATTCAGGTGCAAATGCAAGATTATGGCGATCATGCTATTTCAATAGCTTCAGCACTTTCTGTTTAGAAGATCACAATCTAAGAATTTTGACCTCACTTAGACTTTTTAATCTACAGGATTGTTCCAGATCAGTGACTCAGAAAGTACTAAATCCAAAGACAGCCAGGCAACTAGTATTCTTAGAAAGAGCAATGTGCAATAAACAAGGGTCCACAGTGTTCTTCTGCTAGACCAAAGGTTTGTTCTTACTTCTAAGGAATTTTTTAGAAGGAGGTCAGTAATAGCATATTTCTTTAAATGAAGCATATTTCCTTTAAATGGAGCCAAGGTTTGCTGTGGGTCCACAGGGATTTTACATAATGAGAAATTGTGCACAGCTGCCAATGACATCTTCTGGGTTTGGCTTCTTCAGACATTGATTGGCTGGTGAAAAATAACATAACCCCCACATATGCACATAGTTGTTGTTGGCCCCCAAGGCATGCAGAGGGAACCTACACTGAGCAGCCCATGCACCTGGGAGCCAGATTGCCATTTTGTAGATAGCTACCATAATATCAAAACAAAAAAGAAAGTCAAACTACTATCTGCAGTCCTCATGCACACAGGACGTTTTTACAGCGGCTGTTTTTGGCTTTTGATGTTTTTTTCTACAGCCAGTAAACTGCCAAGCATGTTATGCTATGTGTCCATGCCCACATAGACTGTAATCAAAGTTTTTTGGCATGGCGTTTTTTGGCTGGAAAATAAGCCCAGGAGTAGTGGGTTTCTACAGGAGTTTTTTCAGCTGCAAAAACACTCTAATGCTGAAAAACGTGGCAAAATAGTTTTTTTAGTAAAAAAAAAAACCCTAAACCCCGCAAATGCGAAAAAAAGCAGCTAAACGATAATGCAAAAATGCTAAAAAAACACTGAAAAACTCACATATCTAATGTGACTTTACTCAGCTAACATTGCCTGCGTTATTAAAACACCGTGTGTGCATGGAGCCTAATTAACAAATAATGGCGCCATATGAAAATTAAACTGCACCTTCCTTGCTTTCACTGATGCAAATTGTGATCAAAGTTCAGTATGATCTTGCTTTACTGAGTGTAGAAAGAAGACAGGGTCTGACTTGGCTCCCAGATATGAATGCCCCATCCCCTTTTCACATCAGAGCCCCCCCTTACATATCAGAGCCACCCCTACACCTCAGAGTCCCCACCTTACAAATCAGAGCCCTGCTAATACCTCAGAGCCCCCCTTACACATCCAAGTCTACCTTTACATATCAGAGCCACCCCATTATACATCAGAAACCCCACACTGCATATCAGAAGCTCCCCTCCCTCACATAAGACCCCACCCCCTTACATCGAGAGTGCCCCACTTACCTTACAGGTACATGGCCAGAGCCTTGGGGCCTGGAGATGGAGCAGATCTGAATGGAGGTTCCCTTCTCTTGTGAATGCTGGTGTCTGCATGTCATTAATTGCTAGGATGCCAGCGGTTCAAGCAACCAACAAGTGGGGGGGCCTTGTGCTAGAGACTACAGAGGAGTGGGGGAAGGCACTGGAGACTGTAGGGGAGTAGAAGGGTGGGATAGAAATTCAGAGACCACAGGCAGCTATACACTTGAGCTGTACACACTGATCATAGGGATGCTAAAATGGTGAGCATCCCTACTGCTGAGTGGTGCCCATGGCAGGTGCCATACCCTAGATACACCACTGCTGTTCGGGATGGAGGGCCGTGTAGATAACCTCACCCTACTCCTTCAGAGACTATACGAGGTCTGTCCGGAAAGTATCCAACCATGTAACATTAAAAAAAAAAAAAAGACATTTATTAAAGTAGATACAAGAAACATTGTACATAGGACAATGACTGCTCAGTCCCCTTCAAAAGTAGGCACCTTGGGACCTCACACAGTTCGCTCAGCATCTTCCACTGTTCAAAACACTCTGCAAAATCCTTTGTTGGAATCACAGTCCGCTTCTAGTTATCGCACTGTCAGTCCCCGCTCTTTGTTGATTGCAGCTCGTATACATTCAACACCAGGGGCGGACTGACCATTTGGAAACTTGGGCACTGCCCGAGGGCCCAGGGTCAGTAGGGGGCCCCATGAGATGCCCCTGGTACCTTTTTCATAGGCTTTTCTGAGTTTGAGCAAGGACACAGGGGCCCCATGATCCCCTAAAGCCCGGGGGCCCCATGATTTGTCAGTCCGCCCCTATTCAACACTCAGGTGTTTTGCTTTTTGTAGGTCTTCCAAAAAGGTGATCACTTTTAACATAATATGGGCCATCTTTGAAGGGTTTCTACCACACTTATTTATGCTCCACTCATTCCCAAAAACCTTTTGAATAATCCAAATAGTTTCCATGGAGGAATGTGCAAGTGTTGATGCAGATTTGTTTCTTTACTTGCTCAGTTATTTTGAATGCGATGGTCACATGAGTACACATGCTCACTCAATGGCATCTAGAGCCCCCAATGACTAGTTCAGTGAAATGCATGCGCATTCAAGTCCACACTCCTTGGATGTGGGTTTATAGCAATATTGTGCAAACCATTTTTATTATTTTAACGATGACTGGATTTTTTCCGGAGGGACCTTGTATACTGTCCATTAGCTGTTGTATTACTTTCTTGCTGTGATCAGGCTGAGTGAAGAGATTTTTATCATTGGTCATATGACCTGTAACATGAGTCAGTGCACCAGGTAAAAAATGAATGAGGTGCCCTCTTGTGAAGGGAACATTCAGTATCTGAAACGTCTTTTATTTCTTTTTTAGAACGAATCAGAAAAAGTTTAACAAAAAGTCAAAAGTGTTAGTTTTCCAAATTCTGCAGTTTGCCTTTAAGTGACCTGCCTTGGTGTACACAAAGCATTCACCTATTTTATGCTATGCATTACTGTTATTGCGGCCATTGATTCTTTTCACGGTTTGTATTTTCAGTTTTTTGCTTGTATTCATTCACAAGCACATTCACATTTAATATATTTCTAGGTAAACTCACCATCTGGGTGAGAATCAAGTGCTGTAACAAGTGTCTTATAGCTAAAAGGGAGATCACCGAGTAGCATTTCTGTCATATGAAAGTCTTATTTCTTCCTATTTAGCTAGCAGGCATTCCACCATTTCTAAGGTACATCTTATACAGTATATTCACATTATTGGCGCAAAAGTTTGATGAAGCACTGTTAGTAGTCATCATATACACTTTCTGACTTTTTTCTTTTTTCAGACACTGTTTTGAAGAAACCATAAGATGTATCTGTATCAGCAGCAGTATTTTGTACTTTGGCTGTATATGGCCCATAACCTGTTGGAAAGCTGCTGCGGATAAGATTTAGTGATGGGCTGGATGTTTTGAGTCGAATGTAAGCTTGACTTGAACATCGGCCGTTCTTGTGTTCGCCAAACACACAAACAGTAAGGGCGTTTAGCAGGATGTTCATCCATCGCGCCCCACAATGCACTGCGCTCTCACAGTGCATTGTGATTGGCCAAAGCAATGCACTTAACCATAGGTCAGGTGCAATGCTTTGTTCAATCACACCACATATGGGTGGAGCTAGCATTGACATCAGCGCTAGCTTTGCCCAATTGTTTACATCTGACCGGCAAAATGTCAGATTGCGGTGAGTGCTCGGTGGGTGTAGGGATTGCTTTATTTCGGTGAGTCATCGTCGCAACCCTGGACCCCGAGATTGATGGATTGCAATGATGGAACCATTTTTTTTAGCTTTTTTTTTTTTTTTTTTAATAAAGGACTTGTCAAAAACTTCTGTTTTATTTTTTTTGTTAAATAAAGGATTTTTTCAAAAATTTGGTCTCTATTTTTTTTTACAAAATTTAACCCTTTAGTGAATGGGTAGGGGTACAAGTACCCCTTACTCATTCACAAGGGGGGGCAGCATCAGAGTGCCCTCTTATTAAAATGAGTACCCTGATGCGCAGACCCCCACAACCACCAGGCCAAGGCTGTGTGGAGGAGGCCCTTGTTCCCATCAGCATGGGTCACCATCCCACTGCAGAGAGCACGTGGCTGCAGGGAGGGGGCGCTCGTTCATCTTCCTCCTTTCCTGCCCTGCCAGGCCTCTGCTCAGATCAAGGGTCTGGCAGTCCAAGGCTGTGTGGAGGAGGCCCTTGTTCCCATCAGCATGGGGCACCATCCCACTGCCATCTATTGGAGTCACTTTGTCCACTTCAGGCTGGTCAATTTTATTATATTTGCTACTTTGTCTCACCCAATAAAGACGCAACTTCACTAAGGTGCTTGTTTGAGAGCATTTTCCACAGCGCCTATTTTTTCCAGCTCTCTTCATCATGCAAATGATTAACAAGGCAGCAGTGGTGAGCTCATGATTAACTGTTCACATGTTCCCACCTGGAGTGGCTTCTCTGCGCTCATTTCTATGAGGACATCTCTATGCACACCCTTAGAAAGTTAAAATGATTAGCCAGTGTCACAATATACACTATATTGCCAAAAATTATAGGGACACCCCTCCAAATCAATGTATTCAAGTGTCCCAATCAAATCCATGGCCACAGGTGTATAAAATTAAGAACCTAGGCATGCAGACAAACATTTGTGAAAGAATGGGTCACTCTCAGGAGCTCATGGAATTCAAGCTTAGTACCATGAAAGGTTGTCACCTGTGCAACAAGTCCATTCGTCAAATTTCCTTGCTTCTAAATATTCCACAGTCAACTGTTAGTGGTATTATGACAAAATGGAAGCAACTAGGAACAACAGCAACTCAGACACGAAGTGGTAGGCCACGTAAAATGACAACAGCATGTAGAGATCTTCATGGAATGGGTTTCCATGGCTGAGCAGCTGCATCCAAGCCTTACATCACCAAGTGCAATGCAAAGCGTTGGATGCAGTGATGTAAAGTATGCCGCCACTGGACTCTAGAGCAGTGGAGATGTGTTCTCTGGAGTGACCATCTGTGGCAATCTGATGGACATGTCTGGGTTTGGTGGTTGCCAGGAGAACGCTACCAGACTGCATTGTGCCAAGTGTAAAGTTTGGTGGAGGGGGGATTATGGTGCGGGGTTGTCTTTTAAGGGTTGGGTTTGGCCCCTTAGTTCCATTGAGTGGAACTCTTAAGGTGTCAGCATACCAAGACATTTTTGACAATTTCATTCTCCCAACTTTGTGGGAACAGTTTGGGGATGGCCCCTTCCTGTTCCAACATGACTGCGCACCAGTGCACAAAGCAAGGTCCATAAAGACTTTGATGAGTGAGTTTGAAGTGGAGGAGCTTGACTGGCCTGCACAGAGTCCTGACCTCAACCTGATAGAACACCTTTGGGATGAATTAGAGCGGAGACTGTGAGCCAGGCCTTCTCATCCGACATCAGTGCATGACCTCACAAATGCGTTTCTGGAAGAATAGTCAAACATTCCCATAGACACACTCCTAAACCTTGTGGGCAGCCTTCCCATAAGACTGTTATAGCTGCAAAGGGTGGGCCAACTCAACATTGGACCCTACATACTGGGATGCCATTAAAGTTTATGTGCGTGTAAAGGCAGGTGCCCCAATACTTTTGGCAATATAGTGTGTGTATATATATATATATATATATATATATTAAAATTATTTTGCATAGAGAGATTTAGTTGAATACATTAATTGTGTTGGTGCATTGAATCAGTCATTAATTACTTGGACATGTCATAATAGAATTATGCTGTTAATGTGAGCAAAGACTAAATGCACTGTCATGAGTTAGGCTGGCCATACATTATACAATTATCTGGAGATTTTTGGTTTAGATTTACCAAAAACCATATAATAGAAGGACAAACCTAAACAACACTTTCAGTTGTACCCAATTAGGCAGGCCCTTGCACTACACAGTTGAAGGTAAATCTAAAGGAAATTGGGCAGAAAATTGGAAGATAATTGTATAATGTATGGCCAGCCTTAGCCTGCAGTTTTCTTCCCTATAGAATTCTTTCCTCCTTGCTGCAGTGTTTCTCCTAGACTTGTGATTCTAATTGGATGTGGTTGTCTTCTGTGCTCACATATGGGCATCACCTGCTATTCTGTGGGTTTAGATTTCCTTTCCCTTCTATCACTACCTGACCCACATCCCATATTGCTTCCCTATATAAGACATGCTCAGTGAAGCCAGTGTTGCCCAAGCAAATTCCCAGTTATCTGAGCTCCTGTTTGCCTACTATTACGTGTATTCAGTCTATAACTTTCCATGTACTGACCCCAGCTTTGTGTACCATTTGTGCTTGCCTACTGCCCCACCCTGACCTCAACTTGTTTCCTGGATTTCCGTCTGTCTCCTGTTTGTACTTTGCACACAAGAGTATTCTTCGTATCCTCAGCTGGGTGTATCTGGGGGTTGCGACCTGGTTTCAGCTTGTCCATCCCCACCATCAGGGGCCCTGGTGAAGAAACAGGCTGGGGCTTAGACACTATGCCCTGGGTATCCCAGAGTTGGTGATCTAGAAAGGCCAACTATCACAGGAACCTGACGTACACATATGGGATGCATCCCCCCCATCCCGGGTGTTTTCAGTTTTTCCTCTCCGCCCCTACCCTGTAACTGAACAGAATACAGAGTAAGGAGAACTAACACATCTCATCTACCTGCCACTCTTTTCTCTCCTACTACCATTAAGACTTTATTCACTGCAGCACACCTGTTTAGCATCTTGTGTTTCAAGGTCAAAATTACGCTCTTGCACTGTTTGCATATAAAAAAAAGTTTAATGATACAACAATGAATAAAGAGCTGCATTACTGTGTGTCTTATATCTGTTTATAGTTAAATAATATGTAAACCTAACATTTCATATTTCTGATATGTGCCTGTTTTATCTTATGCTTGTATGAAAAAGGACCCTGTTTGTTTTCTTTGTATTGCTTTCTTTGTGTGAAATCCCTGGTGTTCCAGCCAGTCCTTCTGCTTTCCTATTAAAAACTGACCACACTAAGCAGGAGAACACTTTACAGTCCATTCTATAGCTCTGTTGGGAAGTCAGTGTGCTCTCTTCAAATGTTCAGACTTGTTCTGACCCCCCCCCCCAATCCCCTGCACAGCCATTCACTAGGAAGATCAGCGTGCTGCTGTTTTTCCTTCCCCAGCTCTTATGCAGCTGAGAACAGAAGAAATGTGATCTTTTATAAAAAAGGGGAAACAAGTGTTTAATGTTTTTAATATATCTAGACACATGTTTTGCCTTTCATTTCTATTTTAAACTGAAAAAGTTGTTTTACAAGTTAAGGGTTTACAATCACTTTATGCTTTAAGATTCAGTTTATTTTTAGTAAGGAAGAGTTAAGAATATTTCTGATGTTGAGATAATTATTTGGGTTGTACTTATAAGAGATGTAAAGGAAGGACTAACATTTCTACAATATGTGTAGTTTAGAAAAAACGTTTTGTAGAGTAGCACTTCAGGAGCTGGAGCAGAGATGTATATCTAGCATAGCAGGATGGAGCAGAGCCAATCAGTTAAGAGGAACCACAGGAGAGGGAGTTACAATAGTCTAGACGGGATATGATGAGCGTGTGCACAAGTTGTAGCGCTGTTGTACTTGAGAAAGACTAAATGTGAATCTATTTATACACTAAAACAATCTATACACATGTATTCAGCAAAAAAGACTTACTTTACACTAACAGTCACTTCAAGAGCATAAAAACCCAACAACTAAATTTAATGTAAGATATGTTTAAAGTGGTTATAAACCCTTCTGTGCATCCATTCAAAGTGCTGCTTTTATACAGGATCTCTCAGCTCTGAAAAGCAGGGGGTGGGGAGCTAAAGTTACATCAGTGAGGAGAGCTCCAAGAGATGATTGGAGGGAAGAGACACACCCCCTTCACACAGCTCACAGGAACAGAGCTGAGAATGTCTATCTGCTGGAGGTCCCTCCCCTGCAGGGGCGGACTGACAACTAGTGGGGCCCCCGGGCAATAAGGGATCGTGGGGCCCCTGTGTCCTCGCCCACACTCAAACCACACCCAAAAAAGCCTATGAAAGGTACCAGGTTCATCTCATAGGGCCCCTTACTGACTCCGGGCCCTCGGGCAGTGCCCGAGTTTCCCAATGGTCAGTCCGCCCCTGCTCTCCTGTCACCATTTTTTTCTTAGTGTCAGGAAAACTCATCAGAAATGATTCATGCATAAAGCGGAGGAACAAGGCAGCAGACAGAAATTACACTTAGTGCTCTGGATTGAGACAAGTACACAGTATAGAGGGATATGTTTTGTTCATATTTCATGTCTGAGAACCAACCACTTTAAACCACATACTGTATTTACCTTCAATTTTTTCTAATGATAGGGCTTCATTAAAGCAGAACTAAAGTCCCAGATTTAAAGACTGAGTAGGTAGCAGGGGCGGACTGACAACTCATGGGGCCCCCGGGCAATAGGGGATCATGGGACCCCTGTGTCCTTGCCCAAACTGAAAAAAGCCTATGAAAAAGGTACCAGGGGCATCTCATGGGGCCCCCTACTGACCTCGGGCTGTGCCCGAGTTTCCAAATGGTCAGTCTGTCCCTGGTAGGTAGGATCTTTATTGCAGAAGAGACATTGCAAAAAACCTACCTGCCTGCTTACAGTCTCGCAGCTCAGTTTACTTTCCAGCACAGTCTGTGTACCGCCAGGATGAGTGAACTCCCGTGCATGCACAGAAGCAATGCCATCTCGCACCAGCCAACGAAGATGATCACAGCCTAACACCCAGAAGAAGCTGAGTAGAAGATGCTGTTGAGAGACATTGGACTGTTAAAACTAAAATCCCAATATATACACCTTTCCTTTGAGGATTCAAACTACCGGAAAGGGCTAAAACCTATCTCCTTCCACATTTACAATATGTGATGAAGAAACTATTGCTGATTTTTGCTGGGGGATAAGTTATCTGAACTGGTCGACGACTGAAGTCATTCAGTATACAGGCCTCCAACCAGTCTCGTCTCCCCTCTCTCTGAAATCATCACTTGAACTATAATCAGTGCAATGTCAGTAGCTTTGAAAAAGGATGGCACATGGCCTCTGAAAAGAGTTCCTGTCCACTTTCCAGTAGTAGAGAGCAGAGAACCTAATCATCAACTGTCACAGGACCATGAAGAAGGATCAGTGTTACTTTGTGCTAGTCCATCTGTGGCAGGCGCAGCACCCTTTGGTGCCTAGTGCGCTGTGGCATTAGAAAAATTATGCAATTGCTGTTTCTTGTTTGATTAGACTGACTTTACTCTGTAATTCCTCCAATGCCGCTCTATAGATGCAGTAGGTTTAAAGAGCACACCGAATACTTTAGTTAACTTCTTTAATAACTTCAATCTTCTTCATATAACACTGCTTACAATGGCTTGTTTCTTTCATATTACAATGGTTTAACTTGTATTACATTGGGTTGATTCGATAGATTGATAAATTTATTAGATTCAGTAAATTCGATTTGCTATATTCGATTCGCTATGTTTGATTCGTTCGTTCGAAAATTCGTTCGATATATTCGTTCGTTAAGTTCGGTGGAACTACAAGTAAAAACACACACAACAGTTTCAACACACAGATCCACCTGCACTGCCAAACAATAGAGGAACACACAAGTGCATTAAATACCTATTCGGCCTGCTCTGCCTTCATAAAGCTCTTCTGATTGGAACTGTCTGTTTCCTCTTCTGTCTGGTGAGCATGTGTCTCTAGAAAATCCTAGCAGGGAGTTTTACACAGGCATAGATGTGAAACTGGCTGGGATTGGTTAAGGCTCTGTACAGTATGAGGCTGTCTGTGATTGGCTCAGCTCTATACTAACTCTTAAAGGCATATTTTCCTTTTCTGCTTACACAATGAATATATATAGGTCATAACAATCAAAGACATAAATTACAGCAATGATTTTGCTTTTGGCTTTAACATATGCACATATATATTATACTGATGTTATTGGCAGGTTTGGTATACACATATATGTGAACCATAATAACAACCTAGGACTGGTCTTAGCTGGCCAGCTACACTCCCACCAAAATTACCTATAATTCTATGTTCTCAGTAATAGGATTCGAACATGAATTCGAGGAATTTTCCATCAGTTTCTCAACTCTCAAGTGTCTTTGTTACTCTCAAGCAGAACAACTAACTTTTGTATTGGACGTTCCAACTTGAGTGGAGTTGTGAGACGTTTTCCCTTTTTGTCGAGTTTTGAGTCTCCCATTTGTAACAAAACTCTTCTCACTAGTCCTTCTTCATCCTTTCGAGCTTCTAGGACTTTGGCCAATTTCCATTGACTTCTAGGTAAGTCGTCTTCCTTTACTAACACTATGTCATCAACATGAACATTTCTTCTAGGCGTTTGCCATTTACTTCTTAGTATGAGATGAGCTAAGTACTCCTTGCTCCATCTATTCCAAAACTGCTCTGATAGATATTGAACTCTTCGCCATCTATTCCTTGCGTATAAATCCTCTTTGGTGAAGTTGCCAGGTGGTGGCTGTATGTAATCAAACTTAAGGTGAAGTAGATGGTTGGGAGTTAGAGGTTCCAAACTTGTTGGGTCGTTGATGTTGTTGACTGTAAGTGGACGACTGTTAACAATAGACATTACTTCATAGAATAGTGTCCTAAGTGAAGCATCATCTAATCTTCCGGCGTTCTTTTTCAACACTGAACTTAGTACGTTTCTTACAGTTCTGATTTGCCTCTCCCAGACTCCGCCTGTATGGCTTGCATGTGGAGCATTCATGTGAAAATCACACTGTTTCTCTAACAAGTACTCAGTTACTTTTTCTTTATCAATCTCTTTTAGAGCCTTGTTCAATTTGTTCTTTGCTCCAACAAAATTAGATCCTTGGTCAGATCTAAGTTCTCTGACAGTACCTCTAATGGCTATGAAACATCTTAAGGCGTTGATAAAGGCGTCGGTTGACATATCTTCCAACATTTCCAGGTGAATTGCTCTGGAGCTTAGGACATGTAAATATCAGACCATATCTCTTGTACTCCTTGCGGTTTTGTTTGGTGATAAATGGGCCGAAGCAATCCATTCAGCTATAAAGAAATGGTGGTGATGGGTTTACACGATCAGCTGGTAGATCAGCCATTCTTTGTTCTTCTGTAGGTCTACGTGTCTTTCTACAGATTACACATTTGCTTATGTACTTCGCTATAACTTTGCTTCCTTTCACTATCCAGTAACCACCTTCTCTCAAACAGCTTTGAGTAAAGCTTCTTCCTTGATGCAAGGATTTGTTGTGGTAGTGATTGATAATCAATCTTGTGAAGGTAGACTTTTTGGGTAGAATTGCTGGATGCTTAACTCTGTTAGGTAGCGACGCATTTTCCAGCCTCCCTCCCACCTTCAGTATACCATCCTGCAGAATAAGATTAAGCTTGTACAATGGGTGGTTGTTTGGAAGTCTTAGGTTCTTGACTAAGTCTCTTCAATTCTTCACTGTAGAATCTTTGATGAATGAGTCTTATAACCGTTTCTTCAGCTTTCACTCTTTCCTCTACATTCAACGATTCTTTCTTTCTGATTCCTTTTGCTAAGCGTTGAATTCGAGCTACAATGTTTATGACTGTATTCCACTTTGAACATCTGGCTAGTCGTTCAAGTATGTCATCTTGACACTTGGCGGCAGTGCTCAATGTTTGAACTACCTTTACTTCTGGATCACCCATAGACAGTTCTGTATAACCTTCATTGGGTATGATTTCCCTTTCCCAAAGGAACTCTGGACCGGTGAACCAGTTTGAATTCTTCAATTCTGTTACATTTAGGCTTCTTGAAGCATGATCTGCCGGGTTTTGCTTCGTGTCAACATAGTGCCAATGTTCTGGATTCGTTGTTTTCCGAATTTTTTGAACTCTGTTAGCGACAAAAGTGTGGAATCTTCGAGCTTCATTGTTTATGTAACCTAGGACAACTTGTGAGTCTGTCCAAAAATGCTCTTCATCTATTTTCAATTCCAATTCTTCTTTCAGAAACTGACTTACTGATGCTGAAACGACGGCTGCCGTTAGTTCGAGTCTTGGTATTGTCTGAATATTGTTGGGTACGACTCTGGCCTTTCCCATAACTAGGGCACAGTGTATCTTTTCTTCTCCTATTACTCTGATGTAGGAGCACTGACCATAACCATGACTACTGGCATCTGAAAAGTGATGAAGTTCTATTTTCTTGTACTTTCCGAAATCAGGAGGTACAAAACATCTGGGTATCCGAATTTCTTTCAAATTTTGCAAGTCTCTTATCCAACTCTCCCACCTTGGCCTCAAGCCTGCAGGTATGGGTTCGTCCCATCCCAACTTCTGTCTGCATAATTCTTGCAGTATTTCTTTTGCTCTGAGGATTACTGGTGATAGGAATCCCAACGGATCATATATTGAGGCTACTGTGGAAAGAATGGTACGTCTAGTTGGAACTTTCTCTTCCATGGATATTTCAAAGAAAAAATTGTCGTTTTCTACATTCCATCCCAATCCGAGTACATTCTGAACTGGAAGAGGATCATAGTTAAGATCCACATTCTTTATTGTTGATGCACGTTCGGAGTCACTGATGGATTCTAGTACCTCTCTGTCGTTTGAGATGAATTTGTAAAGACGCAGGTTTCCTTTTGCGCATAACTCTTGGCTCTCTCTCACCAATTGAATTGCCGATTCTGAGGATTCTAGGCTTATAAGACCATCATCTACATAAAAGTTTTTCTTCAAAAAATTTGCTGCTGATGGACAATCCTTTTCATTCTGATTGGCCAGATACTTCATACCATAATTAGCACAACCTGGGGATGATGCTGCTCCAAACAAGTGTACTTTCATCCTGTATTCTGCTGGCTCTGTATCTGTATCTCCGTCTTCCCACCATAGGAACCTCAGGAAGTCTCGATCTTCTTCCTTCACATGAAATTGGTGGAACATCTTTTCAATGTCGCACATGATTGCTATGGGATACTTTCTGAATCTACAGAGTACTCCAGGTACAGTGTTTGTAAGATCTGGTCCCTTAAGTAGATGATCGTTCAATGCAACATCATTGTACCTTGCTGAGCAATCAAAAACTACTCTGATCTTATCCGGTTTCTTTGGGTGATAGACACCTTGATGTGGGATGTACCACACTTCTCCATTTTTAGGCCGACCATCAACTTTCTCTGCGTGCCCTTCTTTGAGGATTTCTTTCATGAATTTCAAATAATTGTCTTTCAGTTTGGGATCTCTTCCCATCCTTTTCTTTAAGCTTTTCAATCTTGCCAGGGCAAGATCTGTTATTTGGCAGATGAGGTCGTTCTCTAAAAAGGTAGGGGCATTTTAAGATAACCTTGTTGATTTTGCTGAATATTATCTTCTAGAACTTGTACAAACTTTATGTCCTCTTGGGAGACACTCTTTTCATTACAACTTACGTCTGCAAAGTCGGATTCTAGAATTTTGAGTACTTTCGCTGGACTTGCAGTTGGTAACTCTTGGACAGATATTCTATGACACAATCCTGTCACCTGTCCTGAATCTGCAATCTGTCGTTTTCCTCCAACAACACCCCATCCTAGATCAGTCTGGACTGCGTAGGGTTCACCCTTTCCTCCTGCGATTATCTTTCATGGCACCAACGCCTCGGGACAGTCGTAGCCTATCAACAGTCCAACACCAAATTCCTTCAGCGGGGACATTTCATGAGATATGACAGATAGGTGTTCCCATTTGTTGGCTGTTTCACAGGTAGGTATGCGATCTCGATCCAGAGGTATGTCGTCTTTTGTATAAGCTGGAGGTAGATCTAATATGCAGTTTGAGTGGAGTCCTCTAACTCTCAGTCCTTTGACTCTTTGACTGTTCACCAATGTGTCTCTTCCTGTCATTGTGGTGAGTTTGAGTTTCACGGGTTCTGTGGCCACTTGTAATTTCTTGCAGATTTCTTGATCAATGAAGGTGACGTCACTCTGGGCATCCAGTAGCGCATAGGCGTATACCTTCTTGTTCTTCCTTTTAGGATTTGAAATACACACTGGTACAACCATTGACGTGCCATTGATTTCTCTTTCTCACTCTGCAAGAGAATACTGTTGCTTTATTTTCTTCCTCAGTGTCCTTGGGCATTAAGGATTTCTCTTTCTTTGGACGTTCTTCATGTAGTGGTGTAGGATGACGTCCTTTACAAACACTGCAAGTGGCCTTTTTCTTGCATTCTTTAGTAATATGGCCTTTTCTTAAACATCCAAAACACAGCTGATTATCAAGCACAAACTTCTTTTCGTCTGGGGACCTTTCCTTCAATCTTTGGCACTTATGTATGGAGTGATTCTCTTCACAGAACATACACTTGAAGGTAGTCTGAGGACTTGTCAGTTCTGACTCTTTACTGATCCCAGTAATGACATTGAACTTGCTCTCATGGGCATCTGGACCTTTAGTAGCTGTGTTGGTTGCAAAGCTAGTTGCTCTTGAGCGTCTTCTCTCTTGTAGGCCTTTCTTCTAAGGGTTTTAAGACATAAGATGCTGTTACTGGATTACACGCTATTCATGCTTCCTCATTGACAAATTCAGAGAACTCTTTAAAACTTGGGAAGTTTTTGCCTTGATCTAACTGTTTAGTCACATAGCGATTCCATCCAGAAGCCACTTGTTCTGGTAGCTTGGCTAGCATCCTGTGGTTTTCTAGATAGTCGTTCAATACTTCTAGTCCTTGAACATGTGGGATAGCATTGCTGCATGCTTGCAGGAAGTCGCCATACTCTTGGAGCTTGAAGTGTTCTTTAGGACCTATTTTAGGCCAGTTTATCAACTTCTCTCTGAAAGCTCTTTGTACTAAGAAGGGATGACCATATCTTGCATTTAATTTTTCCCAAGCTTGCTTGTAGGCTTCTTCATCTTTCCTATAGAAGTTACCTTCAAGAACCTTTTTTGCTTCTCCGCCAGTATACCGCTGGAGGTAGAATAACTTGTCCACTGGACGGGTGCAATTATGTTCAATGATCATTTCAAAACTTGCCTTCCATTCTATAAACTTCAGTACGTCTCCAGAGAATATAGTAGGTTCCGGAACAGGAAGTCTAGTGAGAAATATTCTCTGAGGTTTCGCCGGGTCAACAGTTGTAACATCCTCGTGACCACTGCCATGACATAAGGGAGTTGAATTATCTGGTTCTCTTTTTCCACTTTGTTCTGAATCATTCTGAATCAGGTGAGTCTCTCTTCTTTTCTCTCTGAGCAGGGATGAAAGGACTATGACTTATTTCTTCACTACATGCTGGAGATTTCCTTCCATTTTCCTGGGTGTAAGGAAGAACGTAGGAGTCAGCTTCTCCACTTAGCACTGATTTGGATCTATGACTACCCTGATTCGTATCCTCTTCGTGCACTCTGAGTCTGGCTTCTATAATCTTAACTTCCTTCTGCCTTTCCAGACTTTCCATTTTATGGCGCTGAGCTTCCAGTTCGGCTTCCATTTTATGGTGCTGAGCTTCCAGTTCCTGGCGCTGAGCCTCAATGGCAGATTCCATCTCAACTTCTGCTCTTTTGGCAGCAAGTTGTTCAGCTAATTCCTTTCTTTTGGCTGACGTACTTGAGAACTCTGTTATGTGACTGGCGCTTCTGCTAGTGATGGAAGTCAGACTTGAGATTGTGGTTCCTCCTAAGGACCTAGCATAGTCTTTCATGAAGAGCTCATTCATTCTCTTTCCTGCCTTGATTTCATCATAATTTGCTGCAGATGCTAGTTCTCTCATAAGCATCACTAAATCCCTAGTGACTGCGGTACATGTATCCATGTTTCTTACAATATCCTGGGAGGGTGTGAAGGACGACCGCAAGTTGACATATGCTGTCATAAGCTCTGACTCAGAATCTTCTACCGTCTCTATTATTTCACTCAAATTCTCCATTATGCTTTCTTGTTTTAGCTTACTGCGAATGCCTATAATATATACTTTCCACCTCTCATACATTCGGGCGAACTTTTTTCCTTTCAGTGCTGCCTCTTGCTCCAAATTTTCTAGCACCTTTTGGGTCAGTTTTCTGTCCCGTGATGAACGTCTTAGTTCACCTGTTTCAGCTATATTTGTTTGGGGCAAGACTACCGTTACATTGCACCTTTCAGATTCAGACAGGTTCTCTTGCTCTTCACCTTCTACCATATCTATCATTGCATCCGCTAACAGTGGGGTGGCAATGCTAGGCTCAGCCATTTCTGAATGCTATAACAATTAATATGAATAATAAGGACCTGTCACTTTAAATGCAATACTAACAAATGCAAGAATAAATGACTTTCACTTTACATGTAATAGCATCAAAACACAGGCAATAAATGACTTTCACTTTAAATACTTCAGAATCATATACTATAAATGTCTCTCTTTTATTAAAAGTCTGTATTCTCTTGAGCACAAAAATGTCTCTTGCAGAAACCTATGTGCATAAGTGAGTAATAAAGGAAAGCTCTGACCTTAATTGAAGAACAGGATACCGTGATCTGAAGGTTGCAGAAACAAATGTCAGTCTTAAAGGAGACTTTTTTTGATGCGGTGACTTTGCGATGCTCTGCGGTGACTTTGCGATGCTCTGCGGTGACTTTGCGATGCTCTGCGGTGACTTTGCGATGCTCTGCGGTGACTTTGCGATGCTCTGCGGTGACTTGCGATTTGTATCGTGAACTCTCTGGATGCAACACGTGGCCTCTTGATGGATAGCGGTGCGGGCACTCTAGCTCTGGACTGTGGCCCTCCCCTCATGCATCTTTCTCTCTCTAGGGGTGCAGGAGGTTTGGCGCTCTTTCTCTGACTGTCTTGCCTTTGCCGTTATGCCACTTTAAGAGTCGTCTGCAGTCTGACTAATGCACACGTGCTATGGCCTGTACTGTTCCGCTGAGGTGTCTCCGCGTGGCGGTATATGCTGGCGCTCTGTTTCTCTAGTGTACTCTTTACTGTGCAAGTTGAGGAGCGCTGTTGCTTGACCTCTGAGGGTAATAGTTCCACTGTGGCAGGCGCAGCACCCTTTGGTGCCTAGTGCGCTGTGGCATTAGAAAAATTATGCAATTGCTGTTTCTTGTTTGATTAGACTGACTTTACTCTGTAATTCCTCCAATGCCGCTCTATGGATGCAGTAGGTTTAAAGAGCACACCGAATACTTTAGTTAACTTCTTTAATAACTTCAATCTTCTTCATATAACACTGCTTACAATGGCTTGTTTCTTTCATATTACAATGGTTTAACTTGTATTACATTGGGTTGATTCGATAGATTGATAAATTTATTAGATTCAGTAAATTCGATTTGCTATATTCGATTCGCTATGTTTGATTCGTTCGTTCGAAAATTCGTTCGATATATTCGTTCGTTGGTTAAGTTCGGTGGAACTACAAGTAAAACACACACAACAGTTTCAACACACAGATCCACCTGCACTGCCAAACAATAGAGGAACACACAAGTGCATTAAATACCTATTTGGCCTGCTCTGCCTCCATAAAGCTCTTCTGATTGGAACTGTCTGTTTCCTCTTCTGTCTGGTGAGCATGTGTCTCTGGAAAATCCTAGCAGGGAGTTTTACACAGGCATAGATGTGAAACTGGCTGGGATTGGTTAAGGCTCTGTACAGTGTGAGGCTGTCTGTGATTGGCTCAGCTCTATACTAACTCTTAAAGGCATATTTTCCTTTTCTGCTTCTGCTAACACAATGAATATATATATGTCATATAACAATCAAAGACATAAGTTACAGCAATGATTTTGCTTTTGGCTTTAACATATGCACATATATATTATACTGATGTTATTGGCAGGTTTGGTATACACATATGTGAACCATAATAACAACCTAGGACTGGTCTTAGCTGGCCAGCTACACCATCTTCTACAAAAAATGAGTGTCACAGTGTGGCTAAATTTAAGGAGACCAAAAACAGCAAACTCAAATACTCTTGTGCTTAGGGATGGACTCCACGCCACTAGGCCGGTGCACCCTCTGTTTTTTTTCTTTGTATCCAGTGCATTTGGACTACCCCGGTCCACTGAGGGCAGCAAGGAGTGCATTTTCTAGGACATCCGGGATACACTATGCCGGTGCGCCCTCTGTTTGTTTTCTTTGTTAAGTTTAAGGAGACCCTGTGACCAATGTAAGCAATGTCAGGTAGAACATACTGTAGACATTTTAAATGCTAGCTTGTGTCTTTCCTTTCCATAAATAATTTTTTTCATCACTTGCAATGTGTCTTTGAACTTACGAGAAAATTTGACTCTCTGCTTCTGGGATTACCCAATTACTGTCTATGCTGGCCCAGCTCTTCTGCCCCTCCCTTCATTACCTCTTATGTAGCTGCCAGGGGAATAGTGATGGGAAATGCTAGAAGATCACTTAAGTGACAGCTCTGAGTTTGCTGGGGCACAAATGTTAAATGCACACTATTGTATAGATATAATTGGGAGTATGTGTTAGCACATTTTGTATTAGCTGCTATTAAATGCAGAGAGATGATTTGTTGAATATATGTTATATGGCTGCACAGCGCCTATCTATTCACGATTGTTTATGGCCAAGTGTATTGTCACTTTTTAGGTGCAGCTGTTAATTCACATTGCTGGCATGTCACTGTTGTTTCACTTATAGACACTAGGCGCCACAATAATATTTTATAATTTATGGAAGTAGTTAAATGGTTTGGTTTATTTCTTTCACACTGTTCACTCACTTCTTCATGCCTTGCCCATCCCTTATGGTACAGTAACCACTACTAGCATAGGATGGATATAAACACACACGACTGGGTCATGATGCTGGAAAGAGGACATCTTTAAAAAAAACACACAAAAATTCAGTGTAAGATCAGTTAAATATTTGTATAATCTTTATTACGTTTGTTTCCTTTAGTACAGAGCTATGGAAGACGATGGCGCTATATACATAATTAAAAATTATAACAGGAAGGAGAATGATAGTGTAGGCATTGCTACTTTGATTTCTTATCAGTCCTTTCTATTTTTCTATTGTGTCAGTCTGACAGTTCTAAGAATGCAGACAAAGAAACAACAAACTAGGAGTTTTTATCCTAATTGTTTCACAGTATGCTTTGAAGTGAGAACTCACTACAGGAAATCAAAGGTTAACTGTGTAGGTACAGGATAAACCCGACATTAACCAAAAACTAGAAACCATTTAAAAAAAAAGCCACAGTTAATGGTAAAGTATAATCTCAGTGATATGCTCTTGTTGATGAAGACTGGCTACATGGATATTGGACTTTGGAATTTGAAGATGTAGTAAGAACTACTTGTAGTAGAAGATGTAGTAAGAACTGGCATCAAAAACAGTAGAACTTTAAAGGACACCGCCAATCACCTTTCTTCTTTTTAAGGGCTTTTCTTGTCAAGTTTTATTTAAAGAAAGTTCAAAGTTCTAGAAATAAAAAAAATCAACAGGTTTCCCTCGCAGGGGTTTTCTGCTTTGCCATTCAAATAAATCTACATTCAGCCTCCAGGCTTACACGTGCAGTACTCCTGCTCTGGCCTTACCCTTTAGGCACTTTCTTCTACAGATGGTCTTCATGCATAACTCTGTGCACATAACTTGCAGCAGTGGAAAAGAACAGACAAGGGTGCACTCTCATCGTGCATTACTGTGGTAAAACACGTATTTATTGAATAAAAAGAGGATATATACTCAAAAACCAACGTGATTAAAAGCAGTATAAGTGGTCCACAAAGACAGTCACAATACATCTGTGTCTAATGATCCGAATGAGCTGATGCGTTTCGGGAGCTGAACCCCCTTCTTCAGAGCTCCTCTTTTCATTCAATAAATACGTGTTTTACCACGGTAATGCACGATGAGAGTGCGCCCTTGTCTGTTCTTTTCCACTAGTGCTCAGATTTCCCGATCTTAGAAGGGCTGCACCTCTTCGGTTGGCATTTTGGCATCTGCTTGGTTGTATGGAGACTGGACGCTGGTTACATTTGTTTATCTTTTGGAGTACATAACTTGCAGCCCCTTGCTGCTCTGGCTCCCACTTGTCTCTCATAGGTGAAGCCCTCCTGACTCTCTGACAAAGACCACCTGTCTGCTGGGGTGAAGCCCAGAACCGTGGTCAGGTCACTACTAAAAGCCTAGCACACACTTGGTCAATCAGTGTGCTGGTTGCTCCTAAAACCAGGATTCATGATTGGAGATTTCATTCCTCCCAGATCACTAAGAGTCCATGTACACGGGACACTTCTGAACGGTGGAAACTGACTGCTGGAAAAAACGTAGGTTAAAAAACGTCTGTTTAGCCGCGTTTGCATACTGCGTTTATGAGAGTTTGCGTTTAGACGCGTTTTTTAAAGATAACCTCAGGAGACCTTCAAAATGCCCAGAATGCACTGAAAAATAGTAAAAAATTAACTATTTCAGACATTTTGTGAGACAGAGAGAGCAGAAGCAGAGAAAGCAGTATTTGTTGAGATTAGCTGTCTTTTTTTTTGTGGTGTTTGGATGTGTTCCAGATCATTTCTGTGCAGAAATTATTGCAGCAGTGTCTAACATATTTTCTTTCATGCAAAACCTCAAAGTATGGTGTACCAGGTCCATTTGAGTACCTGGAAAACGCTTTGCATGCATTTTTCATGATGAAAAAAGGCTCTGGACAGCATCTGGAAATGGAAGAGTTAAGAAATTTTTCCAAACTCCTATAAACACAGTTAGCCGCATGTACAAGCATTTGAAACGCTAATAAAATCTATTCCTGAACGCAAATTTGGTGCGTTCAAAAACGACTGTAAACTCAACTGCCTGTAAACGACGATGTGTACATGGACACATAAGAAAACATTGGGGTGAGTTCAGGGGCTGCTGAAAAAAAAACACAGAAAAGCTCCTAAACGTGAGTTTATCAGCTGCAGTGTACATGGAGCCTAAGAAATCTCCAGGCTCCAAGTCCCAAAACTGACTTTGCTAAAACAATGAAGAACTAAAAAGACAGTTTCCTCTGCATGACTAAAGCTCCATGGAGCCCCTGTACCTGCCTAGATGAGGATCCTGAAACAATAACTCTTGTTACACCCTGGAAGGGCACAGCACTTCCACAACAGTTACAATACAATTCAATACAAGATAAATCAGAGGACCCTGCTAGGAGCATGACCAGCACAGGTCTGGTCACAAAGTCTTTCACCTTTTTACCTCTTTACATCGGTAAAAGTTTTTCCTTGGAAATGCTTTCAAATACCTTCTTCTCTCAGTGAAAATGCTGTTTCTGGCCTTTAAATTCAGTGTTTTGTCCCGGCAGAGCTGAGTAACAGCCACACCCCTTATTACAAGTGTTGTAACACAGACGTATTGAAGAGAAGGGGAGGGGGTGTGTCTTTGAAAAATTACATGTACTGGGTCTAATCTTTGTGCTTATTAGAATCTACAGTCACATTTAGACACGCTTTACAACTGCTGTAACAGGATAATATATAATAAACAATAACCACATGGTACAGTATATGGTGTACCTCCACCAACACTGACACCAATTGTGCTCTCACCGTACACGATAAAAGGAAGATTTGTATGGCTATATAAGTCACTTTGAAGTGAAAGAATCACACTGTGGAGATGAACTATATTAGTTTATAGTTATTGTGCACATTATTATTATTATACAGGATTTATATAGTGCCAACAGTTTGCGCAACGCTTTACAATATAAGGGAGACAGTACAATTACAATACATTTCAGTACAGAAGGAATAGGAGGGCCCTGCTCGTGAAGCTTACAATCTAAAGGAAGGGGGAGATGATACAAAAGGTGATAGCTGTGGGGGATGATCTGGTGGCGGTGATTCAAGTACAGTTCTTAGGTGGAGGTGGGTAGGCTTCCCTGAAGAAGTGAGTTTTCAAAGATCGCCTAAAGGCAGACAGGGTGGGGGCTGACCGGACATGCTGTGGTAGGGAATTCCAGAGTATGGCAGAGGCTCTGGAGAAGTCCTAGAGGCGAGTATGGGAGGAGGTGATGAGGGAGCTAGAGAGGAGGATATCATGGAAGGAGCGGAGTAGGCGATTTGGGCGGTATCTGTGGACATTGTTTATTATACATTTATTTACTACCCACTGTGACAGCTTGCGAGTAGCGTTCTGCCTTGTAAATGGTCCCGTAGTCTTCTGGGACATCTTACATGTCCCAGAAGACTACGGGGAAGACAACTTCCAATTGTAATTGCCTAGGCGATTGCAGCAGAATTGGGAGTGGGCACCTGTAAAAATCGGGTACCCACTCCCCAAAGGTGCCAATTCCTCACAGGGAGTGGTTAACCAGTACTTAAAGCGGAACTTCCCCTTTCGGGTGGAGCTCCACTTTAATAAACAGATTACAGCAGGAGACACCAGCATCAGCTTGTTTTGAAAAGATTATAATCATCTGCTTTGAGTTTGAGTCCAGGAGGGGGTTGAAGCAGTCAATGCCGATTTGGGCTGCCTATACCCCAACAAAACACAGAGGCCCCAAATCTGTATCTGGGTCCTCCAGTTCTCAGAGTATGTTTGTTTCAGGAAGACATGGACCTAAATCCGAAGAAAAACTATTCCAAAAGGTCCCCCAGGCACACACCTCCCAAAGAATAGAGCCCCCTCAAATGCCAGGGGCCTGTGGTCAAGTAGGCAAAAGGCTAGTCTGCAGTCTCCTCCAAAAGCCCATGTCCTGGTTGGGTCTGTCACAGGGGCCTTAGTCTTTTAGGGTAATTGAAGCTGGGTTTCAGTCAACCCAAAGGGCTGAGGGCATTATCTAGCCAAAAATGTATTAGTGGGGCAGATAGCTCTGGATTGAAGGACCTGCTGAGGAGTACTTTACGTAAAAAAAAAAAGAAGTTTGCCTGGAGTTTGGTAGATCTCCTGGATTGGAAGGTTAAATTGCAGCTGCAGAAGAACACTTTCCTTCTGACCTCTGAAAAGCCCATGTAGGCAACTGCTGGTGATTAGAGATGAGCGAAGTATTCAAAAATTCGATTCGACTGATTCGGCGAATTCGTGGAAAAATTTTGATTCGAGTCGAATATATTCGCTGCGAATTTAACTTATAAAAAGGGTGTTTCTAGGCTTCAGAGAGCCTTTATATTAGTGCAGAACACTGTACCTTTAATTTAAATGCCCTTGGAGTCTGCTGGGGAAGAGAAATAATACTGACAGTCAGTATGACATGCAGATGAGTGCCGTCGATCTTAGAATCACCGCACACTTCACTCATTTGGGCAGTCACGGGGCCAAAACCAGAGTGTGGAGCCACAGTGTGGCGGTGGAGGCAGCAGCAATGGGAGGCCATACAGCACCCTATGACAAAAATGGAAACCACCAGCAGTGTGAGGAGACCTGAAAGTGGCACATGGCAGAGTGTGGCAATGGAGACAGCAGCAATGGGAAGCCGTACAGGGACCCATGACACACTCTGGACCTGGCAGCAGCATGAGGAGGCGGTACAGGGGCCCATGACAGATTACGGGCCTGGCAGCAGCTATGGGAGGCCCGTAATCTGCCAGCACCCTATGACAAAAAATGGAACACACCAGCAGTGTGAGGAGACCTGAAAGTGGCACATGGCAGAGTGTGGCGATGGAGACAGCAGCAATGGGAGGCCGTACAGGGACCCATGAGAGACTCTGGACCTGGCAGCAGCATGAGGAGGCGGTATAGGGGCCCATGGCAGATTAGGGGCCTGGCAGCAGCTATGGGAGGCCCGTAATCTGCCAGCACCCTATGTCAAAAAATTGAACACACCAGCAGTGTGTGAGGAGACCTGAAAGTGGCACATGGCATGAGACACTGTGGACCTGGCCGCAGCATGAGGAGGCGGTACAGGGGCCCATGGCAGATTAGGGGCCTGGCAGCAGCTATAGGAGGCCCGTAATCTGCCAGCACCCTATGACAAAAAATGGAACACACCAGCAGTGTGAGGAGACCTGAAAGTGGCACATGGCATGAGACACTGTGGACCTGGCAGCAGCATGAGGAGGCGGTACAGGGGCCCATGGCAGATTAGGGGCCTGGCAGCAGCTATGGGAGGCCCGTAATCTGCCAGCACCCTGTCCGCTGAGTGGAAAAACCACCCATTTCACTCAATAATTCCTGAGCACAAATGTCCTCCTCTACCTCCTCCTCTTCTTCTTCCTGTCCTGCCCCCACAGGGGTCATGTGGCGTTGAGATCTGTGCGCCACGTCTACCGCACCCTGACCAGCCATTGTTAACAGCATTTGTTCCAGGACGTGCAACAGAGGAATGACGTCGTTCATCCCATAGTCCTGCCGACTCACGAATAGCGTGGCCTCCTCAAAGGGCCTGAGCAAGCGGCAGGTGTCACGCATGAGCTGCCAATGGCTGACATCGAAGTTACACAGGGGAGTACCTTTATCCGCTTGTAACATCAGGAAATCGGTGATGGCCTTTCGCTGTTCGTAAAGGCGGTCTAACATGTGTAGGGTTGAATTTCACCTTGTTGCAACGTCGCAGATCAGGCGATGCTGTGGAATTCCGTTCTGCCGCTGCAGCTCAAGGAGGGTGTGCTTTGCGGTGTAGGAATGGCTGAAATGCATGCAAAGTTTACGTGACATTTTAAGGATGTCTTGCAGTGGGATGGTGGATTTTAGGAACCGCTTGACAACCAGATTGAACACGTGAGCCATGCATGGCACAACCTTCCTTGACGCAGAGCAGACACCATGTTCTTTCCGTTGTCGGTCAACATGGTTCCGATTTTGAGTTTGCGCGGAGACAGCCATCTGTCGATTTCTCTGTTCATTACACTCAGAAGTTCCTCCCCTGTGTGACTACGTTCGCCAAGGCATACCAGGTGCAGCACAGCGTGACACCGTTGCGCCCTGCACATGTGATATGCCGGTCGGGTAATGGGACTTGGCACGGGGGTGGCGGCTGAGGACACGAAGGAAGAAGAGGTGGTAGAGGCGGATATCTTTTGTGGACCAAGGACGTGCAAACGTGGAGGCAAAAGCGGCGTGACCTGTCCAAGTTGCTGGTGCGGCTGTGACGGCACCACGTTCGCCCAGTGGGCCGTAAATGACATGTACTGTCCCTGACCGTAGTTAGTGCTCCACACGTCGGCGCTGCCGTGCACTTTGGCAGAGACCGACATGCTCAAAGACTGGCCCACCATCTCTTCTACATGTGAATGCAGGGCTGGCACTGCCTTTTTGGCAAAGAAATGACGGCTTGGCACTCTCCACCGCGGCGCGGCACAAGCCATCATTTCTCGGAAAGGTGCTGAGTCCACCACTTGGAAAGGGAGGGACTGCAGCACCAGCAACTTGGACAGGAGGACGTTCAGCTTTTGCACCGTCGGGTGCGTGCTCGCAAACTGTTGTCTCTTGGAAACGGATTCCAAGAAAGACTGCTGACGGAATCCGTGAAGAGGAGTAGCAGGAGAAGGAGCATCTGAACGAGCGGAAGATGGCAACGAGCGACAACTCCCCTCAGCAGAGGTGTTGGAGCCTTGACTGGCTGATAGAGGGCGATTGACGTCGGGTGACGGAGCAAGTAACGGAGCGGGTGATGGAGCGGGGGCTGGGGCGGGCAGAACCGCCGTATCTTTATCACGGTTTTCCCAGACCACCAAATGGCGACGCTGCATATGCTGCCGCAACGCTGTAGTCCCAACATGGGCCCCCTGGCCACGCTTGACTTTCTGGCCACATAGTCGACATACGGCTACGTTTACTTTCTCGGGCGGCTTGACAAAAAATTGCCACACCGCCGAGTAGGAAACTTTGCCCCCGATACTCCTCACTGGCTGACTGCTGCTTCCTCCGTGCACACCGGCACCACTACTGGCCGTGGTGGTAGGCTGCAGTGGAGCTGGTGCTCTACTCCATGGCCGTTTGCCTCCACTGACACTGCTGCGACCCTGCTGCCTCCTTGGCAACCCACCGACTGTTTTGCTCGCTGCCAAGCTGCCACCCTCTTCTCCTGATGATGCGGAAGCAATAGCCTGATGACGACGAGGCTGCCAAGTGCGATCAGCCTCATCATCATCAATTAGGGTCTCCGCCTCACTACTAGCCCCCTCGGCTGCGTGTGGGTCAGGAGACAGACCTGTCTCTGGACCGGCTACCGAGCAACTCTCCTCGCCACTACTTCTTCGCCTGGCTGCTGAAGAGGCGGATGTCTCCCCCCGTTCCTGACCGCCCTCTGTTAGCTCTTCCTCACTGTACAGTGGGGCTGAGCCCACAGCATGCGATACTTCGCTTGGTGAGGGAACACCAAAGGACAGGGGCAGGTAGAGGACACGTGATTTCAGTGGGCTTGCTCCCGGGCCATGCCGACTAACGGTTGTGTCTGACGTACCCACCGACCGTTGGCTGTAGGTGTCAGAGGTGACCTGGGAAGAGGAAGACGACCGAGCCAACCAATCGATGACGGCAGGGTTGTCGGTGGAGACACGACCGCTGGATGACACCGGGAGCACTGGCCTCTGGCTGCGAATAGTGCTGCCTCGACCCCTTCCTCTGCTGCCATGTCTGCTCGCTCCTAAAACATTGCCTCCTCTGCCACTCCTCTGCATGTTGTCTGACATACTCTTTAATTAAACGATTCTGTGGCCCTCACTAACGATTCTGTGGCCCTCACTAACGATTCTGTGGCCCTCACTAACGATTCTGTGGCCCTCACTAACGATTCTGTGGCCCTCACTAACGATTCTGTGGCCCTCACTAACGATTCTGTCGCCCTAACTAACGTTTCTCTGTCGCCCTAACTAACGTTTCTCTGTCGCCCTAACTAACGTTTCTCTGTCGCCCTAACTAACGTTTCTCTGTCGCCCTAACTAACGTTTCTCTGTCGCCCTAACTAACGTTTCTCTGTCGCCCTAACTAACGTTTCTCTGTCCCTAACTAACGTTTCTCTGTCCCTAAGTAACGTTTCTCTGTCCCTAAGTAACGTTTCTCTGTCCCTAAGTAACGTTTCTCTGTCCCTAAGTAACGTTTCTCTGTCCCTAAGCAACGTTTCTCTGTCCCTAACTCTCTCCCTGAATACAGCCAGGTCTGCCTCTGTTGAATGACTGGAGGCAAATGGAGAATTCTAAAATGGCCGCCATTTATAGCTCGACCATTACACTGTGCTGGCTGGCTGCTGATTGGCTAATGCGATCACATGTCATGAATGAATGCATTATGGGTCAGCGCGCCTTGTCTGCGCGCCTTCCCAGACATCCCCGCTCCGTCGCCGCCATTTTAGGAAAAATTTCGAAAAATCGAAATTTTCCTAATATTCGAAACGAATTCCACTTCGCCTACTTCGATTCGCTCATCTCTACTGGTGATGCATGAAATATTCATGCAGCACTGTTTCTGGCAGAATCCCCTCTATGCTGCCCCAAGGTGCCAGGCCCTTACTATCGTGCCTGTTACTGAATTCATCCCCATTAGAATCCAGATGTGAACATTGCATCTTAAACTGTTTCTCCTGCCACAAAGACTTTCCAATTAATTGCACGTAATAATCAGTGCTAGGCAATGACTGTTGTAACAATAAAATGCAAGGGAGATTCCAAATCTGAGAAAGAAATGCAGAAAGTAATATTCAGCATTCCATTTAAGAACCCACACACAGTTCAAAACAAAAAAAAAGCAAGCTGCAAATATGACGTGGGAAAACTTGAGCTTCCATGTTAATGTTTATACAGTGATAAGATCTCTTAAGAGATAGCTGACCACTAATCATAAGAATCTTATCTCCTCCTGTGTTGGTTTACATTGCACCAAGTGCGCACAAACTGATGAATGGTGTTGGGCCCAAGAGACTAACACAATTTATGATTATAATATAAAGAACATATTTTCTAATAAAACACACATCATACTTATAAAATATTATATATACTTTCACTTCAGTCTCTCATATTCAGCCATATTTTCCATGTACTGCACTGCTGACGATCAACAAGTCTGAAACAGCTGTATGCGGTTTGGAATAAATTGCTGTATCTATGCTGTAAGCAGAGGCATTCCTAGGGTTGGTGTCACCCAGAGCAGTAACATGTGGTGTCACCCCTCCAAAGAGGAAGGAGCGGTGCCAGTGTAGCAGTAAAATGAGTATCCCCACCCATGAAGATATGTATCCCCTGAAGCAACTACGCATGTGCCGGTTTCAGGCCGAAGAAGCCAATCTCCGACTTTAGCACAGAGCTGCCACAGTTAACCCCTTACAGGCTGCAAACCCCAGAAGCTGATCCTGCGGATCACTATGGGTTGCAAGATCAGTTAACCCTGTATAGGTTACATATCTTCACGGGATACTCATTTTACCGCTACACCGGGGGGCAGCTGTCACCGTGCTGGGAATCCGGGATCATGCCAATAGCTGGCCAGGACCTTCAGAGAACCCAGAAGCTCTGCTGGCATCCTGCTCCTGCACCCCCTGTGATGGCATCACCTGGTGTGGCCTGCACCCACCTAGGGGTGCCACTGGCTGTAAGGCCTGGTTCACACTACTGCGAGTCGTACCATTTGAATGGGCTGCTGTGCCCGCATTTCATGCAAGGAAAAGATGCATGCACCTTTTCTGAAATGCATCCGCATGGAAACCGTATGTTCTTTTTGACCATGTGGTTTCTGCGCCCGCAATCATGCTGTGGGATTAGATGCATGGGGGTTCCATTTAGAATGCATGCCACACCCTCCCCCATGTCTTGCAAGAGAAGCGCGATGTGGCTGTGGATGGTTGCGGCTGCAGGAATCGAATCTATACCCACAACCAGCACGCAACGTGCAAGCTAGTGTGAACCTAGCCTTAACCAATGGTCCTGGACATACAAATGCCCACAGGGACATGATGGAATGATTTACTATCCTATAATGAAGATTGGGATTTGCGATGGAAGAAACTAGAATTTAACATCCGAGTATAGCTCTACTATAAAAGATGCCCTTTAATGCAGTTTGTTTGGGCCTCTTGCATCTGGGAAACAGTTTGCTATGAGAATAAAAAAAATGAATATTCTCTTTATTAACAATTTCAATACTGGGCACTTTTACCCCCTTCCTGCCAAGGTCAATTTTCAGCTTTCAGCACTGTCACACAATTGTGCGGTCATGCAACACTGTACCCATATGAAATTTGTATCATTTTTTTCACACAAATAGAGCTTTCTTTTGGTGGTATTTAATCACCACTGAATTTTTTATTTTGTGCTAAATAAAACAAAAAAATCCTGAAACTTTTGAAAACAAAAACGCATGTTTCTTTGTTTCTGTTATAAAATTTTGCAAATAAAGAACATTTCTTCATAAATTAGGTCAAAATGTATTCTGCTACATTTCTTTGGTGAAAATACCCTAAATTACTGTACTATATATTATTTAGTCTGTAGGAAAGTTATAGAGTCTACAAACCAAGGTATATACTGTATATCTAACAATTGATCAATCCTGACGACCCATCCCATTTCTTGAGGCCTGAAAAATGGCAGGACAGTACAAATACCCCCCAAAACACCCATTTTTGGAAAATAGACAGTTCCAGGTATTTAGTAAGAGGCATGGTGAGTTTTTTGGAGGTTGTAATTTTTTGTTACAATTTTTTGTAAAACGAAGAAATTAAAAAAATAAAATCACATATTGTCACCAGTCCAGTACAACATTATTATATAACTGGTGTTGCGGTGAACAGAGACACTGACTGGTGACAGTATATAAACAAAATTAAAATAATAATTTCATTTTTTTTCACATTTTTCTATTATTGTTAAAAAAATTTTATTACATTATTTTTTCTTTCTTTACTATTTTTTTTTTTCAACACACTGTGACCAAAGCAATACAATTAACTACTCTGGGCAAGTGATCGGGTTTTTTTTTAACACATTATGATTGCTAATACCAATGTATTTCATTGATATTTGAAATCATTGTTACTGAATGAAACTGATTCATTCAGTCTTTTGTTGTGATTAGCTGTGATTGGGCAAAGTTCATCACATGATACAGATGGGCTGTGATTGGATGCATTTATTATTTTTGTCCAAAAAGGTGACCTTATCTTTTAACTTAAATTTATAATATAATCATTTCTATATGAAATTTCAAGCACAAGCAAAAATACTTGCCAGCTGACCTAGATTTTTCATGACAGTCCTTGCCTGTGTTCTGAGGGTCGAGAACATGGGAGTTTTACCCAAAAGAAGAAGATTAATTTCCAAGTGTACTTAGGTGCATCTAGCATGGTTAAGACCCCTTTCACATGGGCCGGATCCATTTTTCTCAGCAGGGGATCTGTCCACTGATCCCCTGCTGAGCTGAGTGAGTGGAGGACAGGCCCGTGTCTGCTCTGCTTATGCATAGCGGACGCGGAAACAGTCTGGTCAGACACCTAACTACCCTCCGATCCAATCTGGCCAGAATAAGGGGAACAGATCCCCTTTGTTTTGTTGGATTGGATTTGAAGGATGGAAGGTCCAACCAGATCCACATGAAAAACGGAAAGGCGAAATAGGAGAAAAAAAAAAAAAAAAATAGAAAATTGGACCACTCATGTGAAATGGGCATAAGGCCTCAAGCACACTGGCCGTTAAGCCCTACTGCATGACACTCATGCCTGTAAAACTCTAAGGCTGTTTTCACACAATTCGCCTGTTCGGGTCCGCTTGTCCATTTTTCAGGTGGACCCTCTATTGACTTCCATGAAGCAGCGGATGTAATTGTGTCCATTCACACCTGCATACCTCCATTCAGATCTGAAAAAAAAAACAAATCCACCACACACACCACAAAAGGTGATTCATTCCCCTTACATCTAGAAGATCGGAGAACAGTCAGGTGCAAACAGACAGTCGATATGTTTATACCTGGCCATCCATAGAGCAAAGTGGACTGTGTCTGTGTCCATTCTGCATAAATTTAGCAGACATGGACCTGTCATCCACCTGCTCTGCTCAACGGGGGATCAGCAAACAGATTCCCTGGTGAACAAACCAGAGTCAAGCAGAGCTGGCCTGTGTGAAAGGGGCCCAAGAGTCTGACAGCTGCTGTAGATGGATGGTACATAGAGTGCTACTAAACTTTACAGCCATATGCACCCAGGGACAAATGCCCAGAATGCAGACTACATGCACTCCAGGCATTAGTCCATGGTGCATACTGCCCTAAACATTAGTAGCACTCTATGCATTGTCTAGCCCCATGCAGCCACAGCAACTGTCAACATCAGCAGAGTTTAAAGGGCTGCACCTTTGCCTTCCACCTGCACCTAAACGCATGCATCAGGTCTAAACACCCAATGTGCATGGCACCTTAGGGAATCTGGGGTAAGCTGCAGCTTTCTTCTTGTTCCCTCAATTAAAGGGCATCTATAACCAAAGCATTGTTTTTTTAGCCATTTTAAAATAGGGAAGGGTTACAAACCTTTTCAGGTTTTGAGTTCTGAGTTTGAGATTCACCTTCTCTATTTGTCCTGGTGACTATTGCCACCGATATAGACGATGGGAAATCCAAAACTCTATGGTTATCACTAGATTAGGAATAGAGGGTAACTCTTCCAATGAGACACCTGTTCCAGATATACCTGTCAAACAGAGGCATTTACTCACTTTGGAAAGATTTCTTCTCACTTAGAAGTGTCTCCAGGACAGAAAGTGGGGAGAATTCTCCCCAAAATGGCACCAACAGGCTTTAACCATTCACTACTTTGGCAAAAGTATAATAAAAGTCTTGGTTATGGATACACCTTATCACTGTCAAGCCTTCTGGACTTTTGCTGCCCATTCTCTTTCCATAGCTACAAATGTAACCAAAACATACTTGGCTCTATGAACATGTTTTCGGTCAGTGACATTTATAGCAGATGCAAATAAAAAGATAAGTCACTGCCCAGGAAAGGGGAATATGGGTAGGAGAAGGTAAAAATTGTGGGAAAGGGTAAGGGGTGTAGTGTTCTGGGGTTTCCTTTTACTTGCACCAGGGCTCAGAATTCTGCTATTACTCCTACAGATTATGGATGACTTTGCATCAAGACATTACTCTACAGCTTAGCAAGTTTGATAGGAATGTGTCTACTTGAAATCTGTTTAGCAATGGTTTGCTGGTTTCACAGTACAGAAAATATGTCTATGCAATCCTCTGCGGGGGATGCGGTCAGGGCTCCCATGGGATCTTTTCTTTTTCTGTTCGGTTACTCAGAATTACTTATCACAGTGCTGGAGGAAAACAACCCAACCAACACAATTGGCTTTTGTGCTAGACTTGAGTAAGGTGTGCCTCGTGTAACTGATGCTAGCTTGTTTTTAAGACAAAATGTGTTTTTCACTGGACACTCTTAAAGAAGGCAGCACACATATCAAGAATCAGGCTTGCTAAAATCTTGGCAAAATGTTCTAGAAGTGTCCAAGCCGTGTTGTGAACTGCATCTTCAAAGTAACTCTCATCTGTATGCTGTTAAAAAGAGATGTGGATGTTATGTGGTTCAGTTCTTTTAGCACCATTTTACTATTCCCCTGCTGATTGTGACTCGATTCTGGCATTTCTTTGTATCCCATTCGCATCCCCCTCCCCGCTTTAGGGTGAATCAGATTGCTGTAGGATATGAATACACCCGGGGAATCTGTCACACATCTACAGTCGGGAGGGGATTCTATGAAGCAGCCCCCTCTGTTCCTGGAAATCTTTAGTTAGGAGGAGACAAGCTGATTGGGCAGAGAGAGACCATTAACCGAAACCAGAAGAACCCAGGATCACTGAAAAGGAATGTGCCTGAATTATGCAGCAACAAGGCACTCAGGAACTGGGTTACTGTAATCTTTGCACAGCTACCCAAAGAACACCAAAGTCATAAATTAATATAGTGGCAATTTACAGAGTCATCAGTGGGATTCAAGGCCTGGTTTGTAAGGGGTGCCAGAGGGTTAGTATTGAGGTTTTGGAAGCCAAGTTTAGGAAATATGGAATTCTGTAGCCAGCAATACACTACATGTTAATTACAAGCAGTCAGGGCATACTATAGGTATGACTAGGGGTATTGGCACTTTGGACACAGGTTTTAATACAAAGTACAACATTTGCTTGTTCTAAAACAGTTACAACTGTACTTCTATACATTGGTAACACCAGCTTTTCAGTTACACAGCAAACCTTTGGGTTTTTGATATTTTTTTCTCCAATTTAATATAGTGCAAATATTTGCTGTGTTTAGCACTGCAATTTCAGTGTAGATATTTTTCAACACCAATACGTTAACTTTTGGCATCAACTAATATAGGGCAAGTGAAGAATTTTCTAGTTCATAGTTACATTTCCAAGGGTTAAGGTTTTGGTAATGTCTTAGGGTAGGGTTAGGCCTCTTGAACACTGCACACAGAAGTAGAAGTGCTGGGTATTTTAGAGTTGGGGAGGGGGGGGGGGGGGGGAAAGAAAAATCTGCCTTTCCAGTCAGTATTTTGCACTGGTACATGCAAATGAGCATAAACAATAATAGATTTTGCCTAGGAATGTATTGTTTGCGAACACGTGCAACACAATTGCCTGAAATTACATCCAGAAATGCTCAAACATCAATATCGTGTGCAAGAGGCCTTAAGCTGGGCATACATTATACAATTTTCTTCATTTTACAATTGTCTTAACTGTTAATTTTCTCTTAAACTCCTTTAGATTTATCTTCAACTATGTAGTGCAAGGGCCTGCCTGATTGCATACAATTTGAAGGCGTTTAGGTTTGACTTCATAATATATGGTTTTGGTAAAGCTAAAGAAAATTGTACCAGTAAATTGTATAATATATGACCAGCCTTAAGTTGGCCATACACTATACCATTTTCTGTCCAATGTCCGCCCAATTTCCTTTAGATTTACCTTCAACTATGTAGTGCAAGGGCCTGCCTAGTTGGATACAACTGAAAGTGTTGTTTAGGTTTAACCTCATAATATATATATATATATATATATATATATATATATATATATATATATATATAGCAAAATTCTCAAGAAAATTGTATAATGGTGGCCAGCTCAAGTCTGTTAAGTATATTTTTGGAATAATTTTGTTTTATTTGCTGGATAGTTACAAAAACAGAAATTCAGTGCTGTTATGTGTCCTCTGACGCATGTTATCTCAAAGAGTCTCTTTAGCCCTTTTGAATTTTACCTTTGGGTACAGAATGATTAGCATTTATGTTGTAAAGATTGGAGTGTGGGAGTGGTTGAGTAGTTTTGCAAAAGAAGAGCTGACAACACAAATTATGTGTGTTATCCGTCCAGAGCAAGAAATTTGGAGCCAAGTGCATTTTATGGCAGGTCAACAGGTATTTTTCTGTACTTTCTGTTTTAGTCTCCATTAGGAAGATTTGGGTCCCCTTATAGTCCTGCACAGCCAGGCATCACACATCTTCACCAAGACTTGCTTTCAGAGTCAGAAATCAGTCCTTGAGTTTTCGTTTCGTTTCGGGGATTTGAACTGGCATAGAGTTAGGGGTGTGCAGGATGCCCAAGGGAACTGGTGAATTGAGGACAACTTCTTGGAACAACTTACAAGCCTTATCTGCAGCACAGTCTCTATTGGAGAGTTAGCCAGCCTCTCCTAACATACCATCCCAAACCCTAGATGAACTTCTCTTCTACACCCAGCAATCTGGAGCGATCCCTGAACAGAGGATCTGGTGTCTATTACTTTAAAAGTGGACAGTCCCAAGTAGGCAGCAAATCTGGTTTCCCACTAGAATGCTCCTTCCCCTATCTGCCCAGGGGGTGCAGGGGTACTAGCCAAGATCCTCTCCTATACCGCTGATGGCTGCTATCAGGCCTTTTAGCTGCGCCGCTCCTTCCCTGCCATACAGGTGGTCCTCGCTCTTGGAGCCAGTGAGCTCTGAGCTTTCCTCCTCTCCAGGCCTTCAGGTAGGCCCTATTCCACTGGGCCTCCTCGCAGCTTCCTGCCTGCAGCCTCACTATCTTCCGCGCAAACCCTCCTGTAACTGAGCAGGCTCCAACACTTTTAAGGGGTGTCCTGACCTCTTTCCAACCTCCTATTAGGGTTTGGTCAGTATCCCTCAAGAGTGCAGCCAGCCACTTCTCAGATCCACCCACTGCCTCTAGGGCAGTGGTTCTTAACCTTGTTGGAGGTACTGAACCCCACCAGTTTCATATGCGCATTCACCGAACCCTTCTTAATTGGAAAAATAAAATATGATTTTTAAAATTCAAAACATAGGTATATATTTATACATAGGTGCACAAAATGAACAAAACCGTTAAGAACAAAGAACAAAACCATTAAAACATGATTTTCACACAAAAACAAAAACATAATGAATATTTACTGCACGAATCATATGAGTCGGGTGTGGGTCTTCACCTCTGCCGAACCCGCGAGACTGACTCACTGAACCCCTGGGGTTCGATCGAACCCAGGTTAAGAACCACTGCTCTAGGGCCTTTCGCCAAAGCTCTAGAGTGGGGGAAATTCCAGAGGGGCTGGCCTGCAGAGCCTCGCAGCTCCTGACAATAATCTGACTTTCTGGCTATTACACCCAGGCTGCTACTCAGCCTTCCTCACTAACAATTAAACAGTAACTCCCCCCAGCTTAACTAGGAGGGTGCTACAAAAGTTACAGAGATCAGAAGGATCCTGTGTCCTATGAGGGACCGAGACCGAGAGATTAGGAAAAAACACTTATTTAGCAGAGTGGGGAAAGTTCCTCAGCGTAGTATTCATTTCTGTTGGTCTTCCAATCATTATGACCCCTCCACTCCTTTTTTGTGCTAGTGTCATAGGAAAAGTGACGAGAACAAAATCCTTGGTACATATATATGTGTATATATATATATATATACACACAGTTGCAAGAAAAAGTATGTGAACCCCTTGGGATTACGTGGAGTTTTGCATGAATTGGGCATAAAATGTGCTCTTAACGTCATCTAAGTCACAATAGAAGAACACAGTCTGCTGAACATAATACTACACAAACATTAGATGTTGCCATGGTTTAATTGCACATAACATGTAAACATCAGCCTATTGGATGTCTACATTCCCTATTGCGGACTGTTACTCAGCGCTGTCTTGACCCAGCTGTTCTTTTTTGATGTGCCTTGACTTTATTGTCATTTGTGAGTACAACAGCTACGTTATTTCTTATTAAACATTTTTTATGGTAATGCACTAGGCCTGTTCTTCCCTCACTAGAAGGGAGAAGTCTGCTGGATGCAAATTTTGGCAAGTCTTCAGGGGACAGTTCATAGCTTACCCAATCCCTTGTCCTGGGATCAGATACTGTAGTCAGGTGGGCTGGTATTCTGTGCACTAAGGGGACCAAGAGCTCCTACAAGTTGTCACCTTGCTAAAAATTCACTCAGGGAACCTAAAGTTCCTAGAAGGGAATTACTTTACCAAGGACTATGATGGTTCCGGCTGGACTGCAGGCAAGAAAACGTCCTCATTCTGCCGTTTCTTCAAATTGGGCATCACATAACTCCTTTACCCTATTCAAGTTGAACTCCTTAATGAAAAAAAAAAAAAACAAGCCCATGGACTGTTTCTTGTGTCTGGAAAATGTGTGTTGCCTGGCAGTGCAGCAAAATAGGGGGACCCAAAACCAGCGGCTTTCAAGAGGGTAGCACGATAGAGGTATATATATATATTTATTTATTTATTTATTTTTAATCACTTGGTAACCGCGCTATAGCAGAATGAAGGCCACAGCACGGTTACCCAGTTCTGGGTGTCATATGACGTGTTCCCAGAACGCGCCTTCCTGTGCACCCCCACGGGCGCGCACTCGGCGATCTCTGTGATCGCTGTGTCCTATGGACACAGCTGATCACGTGATGAGGTAAAAGGCCAATCACAGCAACCTTTTACCACGTGATCAGCTGTGTCCAATGACACAGCAGATCACGGAGTAAATACAGTTGCCGGTTATTGGCAGCACTTTCCTCACGCTGTCACAGCACTGCCGATAACCAACATCTGTCACAGAGGAGATCGGCTCTGATCATCAAGGCACTGATCATCAGTGTCACCCACCAGTGCCCCCAGCAGTGCCACCCACCAGTGCCCCCAGCAGTGCCACCCACCAGTGCCCCCAGCAGTGCCACCCACCAGTGCCCCCAGTCAGTTCCATCAGTCAGCGCCACCCATCAGTGATGCCCGTCAGTGCCGCCTATCAGTGCAGCATCATCAGTGCCTCCTCATCAATGTCCACCAGTGCCACCTCATCAGTGCCACTTCAGTGCAGCCTGTCAGTACCCATCAGTTCTGCCCATCCGTGCCGCCCATCCGTGCCGCCCATCCGTGCCGCCCCATCAACGCACATCAGTGAAGGCGAAAAATTACCTGTTTGCCAAATTTTATAATAGAAACAAAGAAAAAACTTTTTTTTTTTCCAAATTGTTTGCTCTTTTTTTTATAGCGCAAAAAATAAAACACCCAGTGCCAAGTAAATACCACCAAAAGAAAGCTCTATTTGTGTGAAAAAAGTATAAAAATTTCATATGGGTACAGTATTGCATGACCATTCTAGTGCGGCCTGGGCAAAAAGGGGGTATAAGTGACCGGTAAGCAAGTGGTTAAAGGAGAAGAAAGGCCAAAACTCTTTTAGCCCTACTTATTCTGTAGTTCTGCACTCCTGTGACCATATTCATCTGACAGCAGGCTAAAGTCCGCCGTTGGCTGATGTCACCGAGTCGGTCCGGACTCTGCAGAGATCCTAACTTTAAAGTGACATTCCAATCAAAGTTGAAATTTTGCCTATGATTACTATGTGAAATATGTCAAGTTTGCCATTATGCATGTTTAGGCTAGCTGATTGTCTAGCTTTGAAAGTCTAATCTGAGCTAGACAATCAGCTGCTTTCTGTTCTTCACTGACAGTCTCTCTTCATCTGAATTTGACAGCTGTTATGCACTTTGTGAAACCTTTGTTCTTCTTTCTTAGAGAAATCCAGCCTAGCTTTCATTATACCTGCCCCTGTCCTGCCCAGTCCCACCCAGCACCCTCCCCATATGTGTGAGTTTTTTAAACCCACCTAAATTTAAGATCATATCGTCCTGCAGATGAGGCCGGCACAGCGGTACCTGTAAAAAGCCATGTCTCCCCCTATTACCATAGAAATGGTAATATGACACTGGCTAATATGACATCGGCTAGCTACATCACTTCCAGAAATGACATAGCTAGCCAAGAAGGTAGATGCCCAGGACCTACACAGAATAGAATCAGCAGACCGGACAAAGGTCACGTGACAGGTGGGTTTAAAAAAAAAAAAAAAAAAAAAGTGTTGGGATCCATCCAGATGTTTGGACCAATAGCTGGCTCAGCCTCTCAGTGAGCCTCTCCTGCCCCCTCCACCAGTGCTGGATTTATAAGGGGCAACTGCCCTGGGCCTCCCATCTATGCAAAAAATATATAAAAACAATATAAACACATAAATAAAATAAAAAATAAATTGTAATAATATAAAATATAATAAAAAATGAATCTCTTAATAAATGTATCTTGGGAAGTAATATTTTGCCTGCAATCATCTGTAACAAAAAAAAAAAAAAAAAAAAAAAAAAAAAAAAAAGTGTTTACTCTGGATTGCTATATTGTATCATTTTTAAAACAAATTTGACAGCTCATACAAACCTCACATAGAGCATTTACTTTACACCCTTAGGGAAGGTAACCTATGACTGCATGTGTGTGTGCAGGCATGACCTCAGATAGATGTTTTATCGTGCATTTAGAAAATGTGTGACTATCATTAATAGTAAAAACTAACTCTATGTACAAGCCCCCTCTCCAAACCTGAAGGGCAAACAGCCCCCCCCCCCCCCCAGTTCTAAGTCTAGTCCTACTCTCCACAGCCCAGTGATCCAGTGAGCGATGGAGGGGCAGAGTCAGAGTGACAGCCACCAGCTCTTTGCTCACTGAAGACTGGGAAGTGAGTGATCAGAGGTCTTTAATTTCTCAGTCTTGGCAGGAGACAGATACAGCAAGTGATTATGTATGTGTTTTTTTTTTATTCCTTAACTTCTCTTAACTTTAGTAATAAACATGTAAAGCTGGGTGAGTCCATGACATTAAGTTTGCAGAGCATCCAGAACTGCCTTTTCACTTGCTGACATTTAACTAAGAACCCACATTGGTTCATATCTGCCACCACAGGAGTAGGGGCCCTACCCTTGACCATCCAGCTGTTTGCAATACAGCTAGACAGTAGGAGATCAAGTTATCCAAAGCATAGTAGTTTATTACTCTGGCTCAGTTTCCCAGTGACTGCAAGTGGTACATATGCAATATTGACATGAGTCACTTAACATTTACCTGTCTTAGGGTAGATTTATGATGTGCTTCTAAACAGGTTTCTCCATCCTCACAAATGAGATGAATGGAGGAATCCCCTCCTCAGGGACATTGTATTCTGACAACACCTGCAGTTCTTAGAATACACTGATCAGTGGCTGCAACTGATTGGCTGCAGCTGCTGACTAACAAAAAAATTGCAACACCTCCCTTCAACAATCCACTTCTGTCGAGCAGGGGAGCCCACACACCAATTGAAATTCACGTGGTCCTTGCTGGACCACCCAAATTTACATTAGTGTATGGCCAGCTTTAGTCAAATAATATTCAGTAACCAGCATCTGGAGGCAGTCCTGGTCTCACTTTCCCCTCTCTTCTTCTGCAAATACAAGTCTGTCAGAGGACACTTGTGATGGGGGTGTGCTTGTTACTTAGCTCTGCCAGCTCGGAGTATTGGAGTGAGGGAGGACAGAATAGCAGCATTTTGTATAGAGAGGAAAGGGTTCTTTAAAGAGTAGCCTGGTCTCGCAGCAGCACACCTTCACCTTTTCTTCGCTCCATCACTGCTCTATTCAGTCACTGAAAAAATGTCTTGGGTACAGAGGAACAAGTGACTGTCCCCATGCAACAGCACTCCTTTTTGGTGATTGGCCAAGTCTTGTCACATGAGGGTGGGGAGCAAATGGAAGGCAAGTGTGTGCTGCTGGGTATGGAAGAAATAAAGGTAACCTGCTTTTTCCCCTGAATGGGCATAGTTCTCTTTATGGCCTTTTTAAGAAACTCAATAAGCCATAAAACATGCCATGTAAAGGTACAGTGCTATAAAAAGCTAAAAAGGTTTCAAATGGGCTTTTAGAAAATTCAACAGTCACATGCACAATTCCTCTGCCAACCAAGTTTCAATGCTAATTGGCTCTGAATTTTGTAAACTTTTTGGCATAGAAAGCCAATATTCCTTATGGAATGGTCACAGAACAATGGCCTAACCACAACACTGTGCAAGACTCAGCCTACTATCAATCATAAGGAAAGATCATGACCCAAACACGCACATTTACTTTGGGTGGACATACATGCTTGTGTCTACTGACAGGGGAGAAAGACCAATTAGAAGGGAAACATAAACTGATTGACTCCCTATTCCCCCATGAAAGCTTGGGTGGTCAATACCAGCCCATAATCAGGAACATTACTCCTTTAGTTAAATGTTCTCTAATGTCTGTAGGCACATTTAGAACCCAGGTGCACGTAACAGACCTGCTCTTCATTTTTTTGGTATTTTCACTCAATTCCATATCATTTTATAAATGAAAACATATATGCTAAATTAGCAAGCAGCATTAAAGCTGATAGTTGTGTTTTTCCTAGCATCAAGAAAATAACAGGTTTTCTAAAGTGTGGGCAAAATGTTAGATTGTTATTGAATATTTTGCTTCTTGTGTTTGGTGTGTAAAAATCTGTACAAGAGCCTCCCCTACAGGCTATTCTAGGAAAGCTTCAGAATTTACGCAGTTCCTCTGTTTATTCTGTGACGGAGAGAGTTGAAGCAAATGGAGTTTTTAAATACTTTGTTAAACAATCATTTCTAATTTTTAAAAGAAACATTAAAAAAAGGTGGTACTTTTTAGTACCATGACATTGTAAAGATATGTTATAACAGGCAATTATGTGGTATGTTAATTTCTAGAGTTTATAGAAGGCAGCACCAGATGAATAGAGGGAATCCTAGTTTTCTTGTAGACCACCTCTGGAGTTTTAACAACCAGGGTGACCTTCTTTAAATTCAGGCCAGGGCCAATCATATTATCCTGCCTGCAATGAGTTACAGGAAGGTGGTGAGGGTACAGGAGGGTAAAGGTACAGGAGGGTAGGCTGCAGAAAGGTGAGGAGAGTGCTCAACCTCTGACTTCAATGCTTAGATTAATATGATAAATGGCATCCATGCGGAAAACAATCATGTAGCTATGGAAAAGTGATCTTTATGCTATGTATAATTACATTTCATGTATCATCAGTTAGTGGATACTAGTGTCCTTTAAAGTGGTTGTAAAGGGTCAAGGTTTTTTACCTTCATACATTCTATGCATAAAGGTAAAAAACCTTCTGTGTGCAGCAGTGCCCCCTGAATACTTACCTGAGCCTCAACGTGATCCAGCCATGTGAACGACAGCCTCGGCTGTCCCGGGTCTCTGTCTCCTCATTGGTTGAGACAGCAAGCAGGAGCCATTGGCTCCCACTGCTGTCAATCAGAGCCATTCAACCAATGAGGAGAGAAGGGGCAGGGCCAATCCACGGCTCCGTGTACTAATGGATACACGGAGCAGCGGGTGCCCCCATAGCAAGCTGCTTGCTGTGGGGGCACCCGACAGGAGGGAGGGGCAAGGAGAGCCTGCAGGGGACCCGAGAAGAGGAGAATCGAGGCTGCTCTCTGCAAATCCACTGCACACAGCAGGTATGTATAGACAAGTATGTTATTTCCTCCCCCCCCCCCCAAAAAAAAAATGAACATTTAGAATTTCTTTAAAGCTGAGCTCCAGGAACAAAAACATTAATTTGAATATAATCCTCAATATCCACAAAGGATTTTAATCCACTGTGTGGACCAAATGCTTTTGCAAGCCTACAAACTAGCACTGACATCATCACTGTGCTGTACCTAGTCTGTGAAGAAGGCAGAGATGTAGGAGGGGCCAAGCAGGCCCCACCCACTACAGGCTGCCTGCAGAAACATACAGGAGGAGGTGGAGACAAGACCAGACACCCTGCACAAGTAGGGCCATCTTAATGCATGGGCACACCTGGGCACTGTGCAGGGGCCCCAGGTGCACAGGGAACCCCATGATCAGGACAAGGGAGGGGTACCCGACACTGTGTTGGGGAGGCATACTTGCAATTTGGCCACTTGTGCTGCTATTCTTTGACAGGAGTATCTGCAATGTCACTTCTGTGAGGAGGAGCAGCAGCAGGCTTCTGCCGAAGAGGATTCAGCTTTCTTTTCCCTCCTTCAGGGGGTGGAAGTGAGCCCGCACTGAGACTGAGAACTCACCTCAGTCTCAGTGCAGGAGAGGAAGGAGAAGCTGCACTTGGCATAATGCAGTCAGGCAAGTACCATTCTCCTGGCAACGGCCAAACCCAGACACATCCATCAGATTGCCAGACAGAGAAGTGTGATTGGTCACTCCAGAGAACATGTTTCCACTACTCTAGAGTCCAGTGGTGGGGTGTTTTACACCACTGCAGCCAACACTTTGCATTGCACTTGGCGATGTAAGGCTTGGATGCAGCTGCTCTGCCATGGAAACCCATTCTATGAAGTTCTCTACACACTGTACTTGTGCTAATCTGAAGGCACCATAAAGTTTGGAGATCTTTAGCTATTGACTCTGCTATTGACAGTTAGTGACTTCTGCGCACTGTGCGCTTCTGCATCCCGACTCCGCTCTGTCATTTTACATGGCCTACCACTTCGTGGCTGAGTTGCTGTTGTTCCCAGTTTGTTATAATGCCACTAACAGTTGACTGTGGAAAATTAGTAGTAAGGAAATGTCACGGATGGACTTATTGCACAGGTGGCAACCTATCACGGTACCACACTTGAATTCACTGAGCTCCTGAGAGCGACCCATTCTTTCACAAATGTTTGTAGAAGCAGTCTGCATGCCTAGGTGCTTGATTTTATACACCTGTGGCCATGGAGGTGATTGGAACACCTGAATCCAATGATTTGGGGGGGCTGGCCCAATATGTATACAATATAGTGTATATGGACACTGATGGGGATGCCTGAAGGATGGGGGCGCTTTGATGAGGACACCTGAAGGAGGCTAGAAGGGGTCCCAGTGCATTGCATTGCTGTGGTACTATTAAGATGGCACTGTGCATAAGGAGGGAGAGTAGCAGCAGAAATACACAAAGCACACCAAAATTAAAGTATGAAAACATGTTCCTCTTGTATTTAGTCAATATTTGCTGATCCTGCAATTCAGCTTTAACACATACACACAGTCTTACAGATGTCAAACTAGTTAAACACATTTACAGCATCAAAGCTAGTCTTGTACATAATTGTTTACCAGGAATGGGACCTAAAACATTTTAATAGTATTTTTGCAAAATTGAAATATTCCAGGTTCATATTTTGCATATTTTTTCGAGCCAGCAGGACAAGCATAAGGTTTCTTTTCATGTATGCATCTGTATCTATTCAGAGTCTGTTGAAAAAAAGCATTTTGTTTATGGGGCCAGGCTCGGTAGCTCAGGCTGTGTGCAATGTACACACAGAAGGTAATCTCAAGCCAGTGGTGACTCATTCTTTATCAGAGGACTTAGTCTGACTCTTATTTAGGAAAATGAGCCACAAGACAGGTAGTTACTGCTGTGTTCTCTTTTTAGATAATTCATAGTGCTCTGGGAATCCTTTGATGTAGTAAATTACCTTTTACCAGGTTTAAAACATTTCAAGAGCAGATTCCTGTTAAAAAAGTTTTATACTTCTCTCTGGTGGGTGGTGTGATGAACCTTCATTCTCCTGAAGATCTCTGTCGGATCTCTGCACCACTGGGTGCTATAGTTCTCCCCACAGAATCTTCCATTACAACAGGACAAAAATGTAGGTTTCAACACACCACCTACCAGAAAAGGAACATATAAGGTTTCTTTTTTCACAGGTGGGCTGCTCTTCTAAGTTTTTAAAGCTGGTGACAGGGTCACTTTAAAGTGACTTTTTAAAAAATATATATTTTTTTAAATATATTCTTCAGATTTTTTTTAACATATAAAAAAGTCATTTTTACATATATTTTTACATATATTTGTAAATGCATTCCAAAAATATTGAAATATATTGAACATGGCCAAAATTGTAGCATTTCAAATATATATCAATATATTTGGGAAGGATAATTTTAGAATATATTTAAAATATATTTTTCTTCCATCTGAGTGAGCTCAATCTTGATCCAGCACTGTGCCTGAGAGCAGCAACTCTCTCTCCTTTACTGGATGGAGAGATAGCAGCGGGAATCATGGGCTCCTGCTTAAATATATTCTTCAGATTTTTTTTAACATATAAAAAAGTCATTTTAACATATATTTGTAATTGCATTCCAAAAATTTAGATTTGTATTTTTAAAGACAGTATATTTGAAATGTATTTTAAAAAATATTTTTCATATATTTTGTAATAAAAAATGCATTTCAACATGCAGGATGTATATATATATATATATATACATACACACATACATACACACATACAGTGGGGCAAAAAAGTATTTAGTCAGCCACCAATTGTGCAAGTTCTCCCAGTGTGTGCCAACTTTGTGAAGACTTCCAGGAAACGTTTGACCTCTGTCATTGCTAACAAAGGATATATATAAGTATTGAGATGAACTTTTGATATTGACCAAATACTTATTTTCCACCATAATTTGCAAATAAATTCTTTCCAAATCAGCCAATGTGATTGCCTGGATTTTTTTTTCTCATTTTGTCTCTCATAGTTGAGGTCTACCTATGATGCCAATTACAAGCCTCTCTCATTTTTTTAAGTGGGAGAACTTGCACAATTGGTGGCTGACTAAATACTTTTTTGCCCCACTGTGTGTATATATATATATATATTTATTTATTTGTATTGAGATATATTGAATATGGACAAAATTGTAGCATTTCTTCCATGTGAGTGAGCTCGATCTCGATCCAGCACTGTGCCTGAGAGCAGCAGCTCTCTCTCCTTTACTGGATAGGGAGGCAGCAGCGGGAGCCATGGGCTCCTGCTTCTGTCAAATCACAGCCAGTGAGCAGAGAGTGGGGGGGGCGAGTTGCGCTACGTGTGTCAACAGACATACAGAGCACGTCTCAGCATTCAGCCTGTACAATTGCCTCCACAGCAAACGGCTTGCTATGGGGGCACTTGACAGGGGAGAGGAGCCCGGAGTGCCAGCAGGAACCAGAGAAGTGGAGGATCGGGGCTGCTATGTGCGAAATCATTGCAAGGTGCAGTTAAGTTGTTAAGAAAAATAGATTTACAATCACTTTAGCTAGCAGTGCACTCCCACACAAGAGCTACCATCTTGTCCACTTTTCTGCTATGCGCTCACACAGACGAGCATGCACAGATATCCTTTGCTAAAAATGCACACATACACATGCCTGTAAGGACATGACCATGCATACTAGCAGCAGGGTCATTTACAAATAATGATGCTCTCCAACTTACCAATATAAACAACAGAGGTCTTCATCGGGGATGAGCGCAGGCCTATTTGGACACAGGTTCACCTGAACTATCCTGCGGGGAAGCTGTCACAACGGACAGTCATTCATGGGCAGTGAAGGCATTCCCTGCCCAGCAACCGCATGTATGCAACGGATGTGTATATCGTGGCTGCGAGACAGGGAATGCCTCTGCCGCCTATGGTTAGCTGTCCATTTTGAAAGCTTCCTGGCAGCATAGCTCAGGCAAGTGTCCAAGCCTGAGCTCATTCCTAGTCTTCATGATGCAGTTTAGTTTGTTGAAAGAGCCAGAAAATACACATTTTACTATAGCTAGGAAGACCCTTAGGTATAAAAATTTGGTTGTCCTAAAATCCCCAACCCAAGGATATTTAAAAATAAAAAAAATACAAATTGCAAGTTCATATAATGGACAGGCAACTCATTGGTAAATTGACCTTATAATTAAGTCACAATGGGCCTGATGTCTGAAAGTAGAGATAGATCATTCATTGTGTTTTCTGCAGAGATTCCCCTAAATAACAATAATTTTTTTTTACCAAAATAACATTTAAACCAGCCTCTCATAATCAGAGTTTTGTGGAATTCTAGGATTTCTCTGATTGTTAGGGGTTTCATGAGCAATCAGCAGTTTCTGCCTTTAAGATAAGGAATCACGGACATCAATATCTGTAATGGGGGCTCTTTCTTTCTTTTGATGAATAATGAAAGGAGCATTCTCCCCACTGTCCATCATGCTAATAATCTGAAAGTTATAAACATAGTACACAGTTTTTCCCTGATACCAGAAAGTGATTTCAAAAGTTCCTCTGTGTTAAAACGGTTGAGAAAGACTGATTTAAAGGTTTCATATAAAAATCCCAGTGGTCCTATTCTGTTGCTATCTGAATGAGCATCAAGGAGTATAGAAGTCAATGAATAGGCAGTTAACGGTCACAATAATGCAATGAAAATGAATGGCATTAATTCTTCAACCTGTAGGAATATTTCTTCCATTCGTGTACACAATTTATTGAGAAAGGCAGCATTTAGCGTCAAATTGCTTAAGTTGCTATATATGTACTGGTAATCATTACAGGAATACTTTGTTTTGTAATGGATGATGTAACTTCTTCATATATATGGTCACATTGCCTTAAAGTATGCAATTTGTACCACCCACATCCAAATTCAATCTGCTCTGTCTGGTTAAAATCTACCGTTATCATTTAATGCAGTATGCATTGCATACAAAATGAAGATTGCAAAATAGATCAGATTTTTAACAAATGCATCATCTCTATTTCTTAAACAATTACATTCACTTGAGTTTATTTAGAAAAATAGAATATCCCAGATTGTTTTTTTTAAATGTGTCATTCCTCATCTGTTGCTCTTGTCTAGAAATATCATAAAATTAGTATAGCATCGTACAATATCAAAATTAAATGAAAATAAAAAATAAAACCATAGTTTACTTACCCTTAAAGCTCTTCACCACAGATGCCATTGAGATCTCCAACAAACTTTCCCAAATCCATTGCATTAGATATATATTGCCAATTGTCTGCGTAAATGTTGCCTAAATTCAGGCTTACCTATTACACACTGTGAGAGCTGCTCCCTATTTGGGGAATTTGGCAACACATAGCCCCAAACTCTCAGGCTCTCGCATTTTAAAGCATTGCTTTAAATTGGGCCCGTCACTCAGAATTACCATTTACAAGTTCAGTCCTAATTAATGAGAGCCTAGGGAAAGCCATTCTCAATAGACTGTCATTTTAAGGAGAAGCAAGACACTCCACCTCCTGTTCCATACACAGCCCACGTTAATTAGACAGCTTCCACATCCCTTGCTAGGGTAGCTGATCTCTTCATGAGGACAACGTGGGAGGGGGGTACATTTTTAGTAGTTCACCCTGCACATCGACTTGCCTGTTACTCACATTTTACCAATACAACCTTGGTTGCTAATACGGTACAAGATTTGGTTTTGTACTAACTGCTAAAAAAAATAGAGCACACCGCTATGGTAGCATTAGGCAGCCTTGATGACTATACCGTTCAACAACAATCCAGCATCACCGAAAGAGTTTTATCTGTTGGATAAGTGAAAAAAAATACCTATGGAACCTTTAATAAATCTTGTGTTCTAATAAATTTCTGCACTGTCTGACTCTGCTGACTGATGTCAGTTAGCATTGTTCCCAGCTATCTTTGAGGACTACAGAACACCTCTCCACATGTTATGGAAAAGAGACAAGGAGCAGATATTTTGTAGTCCTGTCCTAGAGTAACAAAGCAGCACCTCCATGGATACAGTATAGTAAGTGAGCAATATTACCCCAGAAAATAAAGTGTTAATGGCAGGTGTCAAGAACATACACCCATCATGACTCACTAACTAGAGCATGGACCTTGTTTGGTTGAGGGGGGAATTTATAATTGGGGGAGTAAAGGTCGGACAGCTGTGACAGTTACCACAGCCTGCAATACTGCTGGCTTCCATTGGAGGGAGACATAAATTTAGCTGGCTGTACACACACATGGGTAGATACAAATCTTGCCTAAAAACTGCTCCATTTTAAGAGCTATGGAGCAAATTTGTGATTTCCACACCTTTCTGAGATTCCCCAAACTATCCTGCAAATTTTGGAGCAAACTTGTGATTCCCACACCTTTCTGAGATTCTCCAAACTATCCGGTGAACTTTGGAGCAAACATGTGATTTCCACACCTTTCTGAGATTCCCCAAACTATCCGGCGAACTTTGGAGCAAACATGTGATTTCCACACCTTTCTGAGATTCCCCAAACTATCCGGTGAACTTTGGAGCAAACATGTGATTTCCACACCTTTCTGAGATTCCCCAAACTATCCGGTGAACTTTGGAGCAAACGTGATTTCCACACCTTTCTGAGATTCCCCAAACTATCCGGTGAACTTTGGAGCAAACTTGTGATTTCCACACCTTTCTGAGATTCCCCAAACTATCTGGTGAATTTTGGAGCAAACGTGATTTCCACACCTTTCTGAGATTCCCCAAACTATCCGGTGAACTTTGGAGCAAACATGTGATTTCCACACCTTTCTGAGATTCCCCAAACTATCCGGTGAATTTTGGAGCAAACTTGTGATTTCCACACCTTTCTGAGATTCCTCAAACTATCCTGCGAATTCTGGAGCAAACTTGTGATTCCCACACTTTTCTGAGATTCCCCAAACTATCCGGTGAATTTTGGAGCAAACTTGTGATTCCCACACCTTTCTGAGATTCCCCAAACTATCCGGTGAATTTTGGAGCAAACTTGTGATTTCCACACCTTTCTGAGATTCCCCAAACTATCCGGTGAATTTTGGAGCAAACTTGTGATTTCCACACCTTTCTGAGATTCCCCAAACTATCCGGTGAACTTTGGAGCAAACATGTGATTTCCACACCTTTCTGAGATTCCCCAAACTATCCGGTGAATTTTGGAGCAAACTTGTGATTTCCACACCTTTCTGAGATTCCCCAAACTATCCGGCGAATTCTGGAGCAAACTTGTGATTCCCACACTTTTCTGAGATTCCCCAAACTATCCGGCGAATTTTGGAGCAAACTTGTGATTTCCACACCTTTCTGAGATTCCCCAAACTATCCGGTGAATTTTGGAGCAAACTTGTGATTTCCACACCTTTCTGAGATTCCCCAAACTATCCGGTGAATTTTGGAGCAATCTTGTGATTTCCACACCTTTCTGAGATTCCCCAAACTATCCGGTGAACTTTGGAGCAAACTTGTGATTTCCACACCTTTCTGAGATTCCCCAAACTATGCGGTGAATTTTGGAGCAAACTTGTGATTTCCACACCTTTCTGAGATTCCCCAAACTATCCTGCGAATTCTGGAGCAAACTTGTGATTCCCACACTTTTCTGAGATTCCCCAAACTATCCGGTGAATTTTGGAGCAAACTTGTGATTTCCACACCTTTCTGAGATTCCCCAAACTATCCTGCGAATTTTGGAGCAAACTTGTGATTCCCACACCTTTCTGAGATTCCCCAAACTATCCGGTGAATTTTGGAGCAAACTTGTGATTTCCACACCTTTCTGAGATTCCCCAAACTATCCGGTGAATTTTGGAGCAATCTTGTGATTTCCACACCTTTCTGAGATTCCCCAAACTATCCGGTGAACTTTGGAGCAAACTTGTGATTTCCACACCTTTCTGAGATTCCCCAAACTATCCGGTGAATTTTGGAGCAAACTTGTGATTTCCACACCTTTCTGAGATTCCCCAAACTATCCGGCGAATTCTGGAGCAAACTTGTGATTCCCACACTTTTCTGAGATTCCCCAAACTATCCGGTGAATTTTGGAGCAAACTTGTGATTTCCACACCTTTCTGAGATTCCCCAAACTATCCTGCGAATTTTGGAGCAAACTTGTGATTCCCACACCTTTCTGAGATTCCCCAAACTATCCTGCGAATTTTGGAGCAAACTTGTGATTCCCACACCTTTCTGAGATTCCCCAAACTATCCTGCGAATCTTGGAGCAAACTTGTGATTTCCACACCTTTCTGAAATTCCCCAAACTATCCTGTGAATTTTGGAGCAAACTTGTGATTTCCACACCTTTCTGAAATTCCCCAAACTATCCTGCGAATTTTGGAGCAAACTTGTGATTCCCACACCTTTCTGAGATTCCCCAAACTATTCGGTGAATTTTGGAGCAAACTTGTGATTTCCACACCTTTCTGAGATTCCCCAAACTATCTGGTGAATTTTGGAGCAAACTTGTGATTTCCACACTTTTCTGAGATTCCCCAAGCTATCCTGCGAATTTTGGTGTGATCACATTTCCCACAGCCTACACACACCCATAGGCACAGAATACCTTGCCACCACCTGAGGTCCACACACTGACACTAATCTGCATGCAACTATTACTGCGATTACAGAGAATTTGAGGGCACAATCATACAATGAAATCTCACATCATTTACAATAAAGTTGTAACCAATCATATAGACACTGGTAATACAATGCTACAATCTCTGTAGGAGTATGAATGCTTAGTTTAGTATGCAGAAGCCACCTCAATCATTTTAGAATGTAATACCCTAGGCAGGCTGTGCATAGAAATATGTACAAAGGTAAGAATCACTGTAGCTAGACCACAGGTAATGCCTATAACTAGTCCTTTGCCTTCAGTCTGGCTTCTTTTTTTTGGGGGGGGGGTGGATAACTTCCACAGTTCAGCTTTTCTTAAAAGTGGATCTTCATCCTGTAAACCATGATCCTCCTCTCCACCGCTCTGCCGGTCCTGTGCACGGATATCACTGTTTTGGGTTTTTTTACCGTTTTTTGTGCACTGTCCTCTCTTTCCCTGCTAGGCTATGCATTTCACATATCCCTGGAGGCAAAGTCTATCATTCAGTAAAAGGAGGGGGCGGGTCTAGTGGACATCATCGGGAGGCATGCTGACTGAACCCGAAACAGATGGCAACCTCTCAATGATCTCACAGCAAAACCTGGCGCAATGGGAGTGAGCACTGCAAGAAGACAAGAGGATCTCAGCTGGACAATGCTAGATCCAGGGGTGGGTGAGTATCTGAAATGTGTGGCACTCACCAACTGGTAAGTAGGGAGTTTAAAAAGAAAACAATGATGGGGGAGGGTGAAAATCCGCTTTAAGATTCACCTGTCTAAAAAAAAAATATACCTACAAAGTTCATTCATAGATGAAAAGCACAAAAATTGTAATCTGTGGAGCAGGAATATTGATAAACAATCTTTTCTCAAGTTTGTATTTTTATTTTAAGATAATTAAATAATTGTACACAGGGGCGGACTGAAAACTCATGGGGCCCCCGGGCAATAGGGGATCATGGGGCCCCTATGTCCTTGCCTAAATTTAAAAAAGCCTATGAAAAAGGTACCAGGAGAATCTCATGGGGCTCCCTACTGACCCCGGGCCCTCGGGAAGTGCCGAAGTTTCCAAATGGTCAGTCCACCCCTGATTCTACACACTTAGAACTGATTCACACATGTGTGGTTCGGATTGAAGCTCAGGTTTCAAAGATAATTGACACAGTAGTTGTTCACAGGTTCACGTCAGGTTTAGTTCAGGTTCAGGACAGGACTAGCTCAGGATCATATCTTATTCATACATATGCAGTTTAGAAATGGTTCCCATAGAAGTCAATAGCCTGTAGTCCGTACCTGAACCTGACCGCATTGCTCAGAAATCAGACATGACTCTTTTCTGAATCCACACCGCCAGTGCACAGGACATATGTGAACAGGCACAATAGGAATCATTTTTACATCATCCAGCATGTGCCATTCTACAAGGACATTTCTGTGTCATTAGAGCCAATTTTAACTTTCAATGTACCAAAATCTTTATTATTTGGTTCGTGTGTTACAGATGTAAGTCAATTCACCATATCGTATACTAGACTTAATACACAATACTCTATATTGATCAGGTAGAGGGCAGAATGTAGTGTCCCTATCTCAAAATGATTCCATTACCACTGATACAAATCTTGGTAAGAACTAAAACTGCCACAAAAGGTAGGCAAAAAACCCTCAAATCACAGCTTTGTCAAAGCCTATAGTTCCACATGCTAAGAAGGATGCTGGTTTAGATAAATGGCAGTACATCACATGCAGTGGAGCTAATGCACCCCTCCCTCCCTCTCTATTTTAGTGGGGGGGGGGAGATTTTCAAATACCCAGTGGCATGTCCCATGTGATTTGGAAAATGTCACTTCTAAATGAATTGGCTGGGGATCTGTCCTTATGAATTGGACAGAATTTACTTATTGAAATGTGAACTATGTGTGATCATAGCCAAATGAATGAGAAAAATGTAAGTTCTATATCAGTAACTAATTGCACAGCTGCAATGCTATCCATCAACCAGCACTGTTAGAAACCTAATACAGTCTTCATGGGATTTCATTATATGTCACACTGTAATAATCCCATGGTTTGGTGACCAGACAGTACTATATGTATGCAAAAGAAAATAAGACTGCAATCCACATGTATCAGAAAAAGCTGAACTCCAGATAAACAGCTGAATACAGATAGATGAAACACAGTAATACAGAGTATGCAAGCTTTTTTTATCTGTCTAAGGATATGTACAGTATTTCATTTTATCCAGTCCTGAGATTTATACAGTCCTACCACACAACAAAGCCCTGTCTGACTAGGCAGGGCTACCAATTTGATACTGCTGCAGTTATGTAACCTGTATAAGTCTTGTCCCTCCCTCTGCCTGTGACTAGACAGTAGAAGGAGAGGCATCAGACTGATGAGCCCATCTCCCTGTGTCAGGGCTCCGGGTATGACCAGAGGTGTGTGGACTGACACAGGGAAACGCAGGCTTCAGGTATAGAGTAAACTAGACAATTTATTAAAGACTAAACAACACAAATGCAGTGCAAGGTAAACATAACACAGTGCAAACATCCCAACCTCCAACAGATAACCATATATACAAATTAAACATAGTCGGGCAGGCCGGGTCGGTAGCAAACGGGCAAACAGGGTACCAGGAGCAAGCGGAGGAGTGGTCAGGAATAGCCAAGATCAGGACAGGTGGAGTTCGTTCAGAGTCAGGATCAAAGCAGAGTCAGGATCAGGCAGGAAGCAGACAGGATGCATGTACAGGGGCTCATGGGAAACATACACCAAGGCACTGACTGTAGGTCTGACCATTCCTTAAATACACCTCCTGCAATCAGCCTCAGGTGATGGCTGATTGCAGGAGTGAGCTTCTGGTTGCTGAGAGCACCCGCTGGCCAGCCCTGGTACTACAGCCCACACGGCAGATGAGTCCCACCACTAATGGTGAGTCCATTAGTGACACCCTGTTACTTTGCTCTCTCCACCTACATTCTGAGTCAGACAGCGGAGGGGGACATCCAGTGTGCTGAGGACCAGAGCAGCTCTGTGTGGATACAGAAGCAGACCAATAGTGGGACTAAAGTGACTGTATTGCTGAGACTGGTGAGAGGGAACTACTGCCATTAACCTGTTTCTGTTAGTAGAGACTCAGCACACCGGGAAGAGACATTTGGATAGCAGCCTTTACCACTGCATGCAGACTGTACTAGAACTGTAATTATGTGCACCACGAGAAAGATTGGGCCCCAATACTATCCAGCTGAAGAACAAGGACAAAGGACTGTCTCCTTAGATAGCTGCTCTACAAAAACTTCACAGGCTGCCTATAGACAGGGTTACCTCTGCAATAAGGTCTGGGTCTTATCATAGTCATTCATACAGAGTGCACTCTAGCAGTTTAGTATACTGGCCCCAGAAAAGTTATGACAGCACTGATTACCATTGTTGTTAATGTTATCTGTGCCATTGTTTAATGCTTACAGATTGTCAGGTATAGGTTAATCTAACCATATAGGTCCTTAATCTAATCTCCTACAGTATAGTAACTCCTTTGCCTATGGAATTTTGTTTGACTCCCACTCTACATATGTACATATTGCCTTCTGCTTTGATCTGCTACAGTACGACCCATTTCTTTATTCCTAACCAGTCTGGTGTTTGCTTCCTGATACTGAACTGCAGACTGTGCAGGATATGTATACTTGTGCTAGTAATAGTAGTGCACTATCCTCATTGTGTAACCTCGTGTGTGAGAGTGGCTGAAGTCATTTACTGAGTGGAGACAAAGAAAAGAGGACCCAGTTTAGCAAGCTGCTCCTGCTGGGGTAGCACTACACCAGTCACATAGCATAACTTTCAAAAACATTTAAAAGTTGATGCTTACTTTATTAGTTGCTTTTCTTTGCTGAAAAAACTGTAGCTTTCCCGTCTATGAAGCATTAAAATGGGGGCTGTGGGAAATTATGTTTACAATAATTAACCCTATCTGTACTGTGCTGGCAGATTTCACTATCATTTATATTTTTAAGTATGCTCTATGAATAGGAACACGTATCAGGCATACAGTATAGAGTGGGTTTCTCAAATTTCACTGCAAAATTTCAGTTTGGTGGAAATACCTCTGTTTGGTTTTAATTTATGCCTATCTTCCCAGCAGAGAGATTTACCCTCACCTGTCAATGATAGGAAATCATTCCACTTGCAACACACAAAACACTTAGTAGAGTGGGAAAGGTTAGAATTACCTGTAATATTTTTGTTGCTCTCTGCCTTCCTGTTGTGGTGAGGGATAAGAAGTGAGGAAACATCTCCCCAATGGAGCTACAGATAGAAATACATACCTGACAGAAATTGAACTCTTACTGTATTAAAAAAAGAAAACAATTAATGTATCTATACAGGATTACAAAGTAAGGGCACAGTATAAAAAATTAATAAAAGTCCAAGTTGTGCCATATAAAATGTCCTAAACTGGTCTTCCCCATATCTATCAGAGCACAGAGTTTTCTCCTAGGTGGGTGTGTACCTGCCTAAATGTACTTGGCCTCATGGTTCTGAACCAGGCAGGTTCTATTCTGGTTCTGCTGTGGGTTTCTTTTCAACCCGTACACTGGAAAGCCCCTTATCTAGCTGTTGACAGTTCCCACTAATTTTCAATAACATACCAAGGTTTTCAGTATTTGTTTCTTACAGTTTTTGTCCCTGACAATGGCCTTGCTTAATATTTGCCACAAACAAATCTGTTTTTGTTATATGCAACATCAAGAGCAGACCTTGCATGAAAATTTGAAATTCTTACACCATGACTTACATTCTTCCACTCACTATAGTAAGCAAAATGTGTGAAAAAAAATCACTTTTGTGATGATTCTGGGGTAAAGGGCCTTTCTTAACCCATTGTTGCTGATGGTAGTTAATAAAACTCTATGCTGATCTGTTAGCCAGGGTTCCTGGTCTGCTGGTCATGTGATGAGTGGCTAATCTAACTACCCGGATAAGGTGCAGTATGTGTGCAAAAGCTCATTTTATTGTGATTTTCATATTTTTGCATGCATAATTCCTTTACCATATTTTCATAACCATTTTCATATGCAATTCATCCCTTTATTTGCTTGCTGTGTGTCAGGCATCTTATCTGCCAAATGTCTGCTATAAGAAAACTAAATACATGATAACCCAATTTCATATTTTTTTTTCTATACGTCTACTAATAAATATATATCTGCAGAGTTAAGGTGCAATTAAAGGTAGTTCAAGCAGAACCCCATGTGGACAATTCCCTACTTTCCCCAAGGTAATTCAATAAAAAGAAGATGCATGTCTTTAATCCAGCAATTTTCTGGCTAGTCTGATGTCAAGGGTCTTTCCTATTTTCCCACAATGGCTGTGGGTCATCCTTACTGCTGATCAAAATGGAACTGATGCAATCAGGTGTGAGTGCCATTTATTGCAGTAGTACCATAGAACCAGGCCACCATGATGATGCACCCCCAGGAGGTGGGTCCATAACACCCTGGGCTCAAAGGATGCAGCTTTAATGATGCTGGCTACCATTTAACTCAGAAGAAAGGCAACATCTAGTGGCAGAGAAGACTTATTGTCAGGGACAACGCTAGATGAAGGTGCTTATTACAACACTAACTGCTTATTTTGTACTTTAATGGGATTTCAAAGCTGAATTAAAGGCAATCCCAGAAATATCAATGCATAGTAGATGTATTAAATATATTAAATGTATTAAAATGTATTAACAAATCAATAAATGCATTTTTAAATGTGACTACTATAAGACTGTTAAGACTTGTAGACTTAAACAACCCCCACACAACAACATAACATCCCAGTAAGCTTTGTTACAATCTACATGTGCCGTCAGTGAAGCTGCCAACAGGAAGTGAGAGAACAAATATTACCCCACCATCTTAATTGTCTAATCAGACTAAAGGCTGTGTTCTTGATCAATCTGAATTGTTGTAACAGTGGGGTTAAGAACCTGGATGTGTTTTCTAGCTAAGGGGGTGGTTTACAAGATTGGCTGAGCATCTGACAAATGGGGAATAGCCTGTAAACACCATTTCCTGTATTCTGTTTTATGCTGTATAAAATTATGAGATATTCATCCTACTAAACCTTGAGAAAGCCTCACTGTCTTTATTTTGAATACATGGATTAAAAACATGGCCTACAAAACAAAATTAGTAGCCAATCAGGCTATACAGTTAGACTAATGTTAGAAAGCTGCTGCAGGTATGACTTTTGGCAGTCAAGATGATGCGGGACAAATGGTTGATACCTTCTTATTTTACTGGAAACACAACAGAAAGTTCTCAGGCATGTGTACAACATCATCTTGACTGGTAAGTGTCATACCTGCAACAGCTTTCCATCAGGTACAGCCAAAGTACCATATACAGTTGCAAGAAAAAGTATGTGAACCCCTTGGGATTACGTGGAGTTTTGCATGAATTGGGCATAAAATGTGCTCTGAACGTCATCTAAGTCACAACAATAGAAGAACACAGTCTGCTGAACATAATACTACACAAACATTAGATGTTGCCATGGTTTAATTGCACATAACATGTAAACATTCACAGTGCAGGGAGGAAAAAGTATGTGAACCTTTGGACTTAATAACTGGTTGACCCTCCTTTGGCAGCAATAACCTCAACCAAACGTTTCCTGTAGTTGCAGATCAGACCTGCACAACGATCTGGAGTAATTTTGGACCACTCCTCTTCACAAAACTGTTTCAGTGTAGCAATATTCTTGGGATGTCTGGTGTGAATCGCTCTCTTAAGGTCATGCCACAGCATTTCAATCGGGTTGAGGTCAGGACTCTGACTGGGCCACTCCAGAAGGTGTATTCTGTGCTGTTGCAGCCATTGTTTTGTTGAATTACCTGTATGCTTTGGGTCATTGTCCTGTTGCATCACCCATCCTCTGCGGAGCTTCAGTTGGCGGACAGATGGTCGTACGTTTTCCTGCAAAATGTCTTGATAAACTCTGGAATTCATTTTCCCATCAATGACAACAATCCGTCCAGGCCCTGAGGCAGCAAAGCAGCCCCAAACCATGATGCTCCCTCCACCATGTTTTACAGTGGGGATGAGGTTTTGATGTTGGTGTGCTGTGCCTTTTTTCCTCCACACATAGTGTTGTGTGTTCACCCAAACAACTCAATCTTGGTTTCATCTGTCCACAGTATATTTTGCCAGTAGTGCTGTGGAACATCCAGGTGCTCTTTTGCAAACTTCAAACGTGCTGCAATATTCTTTTTGGACAGCAATGGCTTCCTCCGTGGTGTCCTCCCATGTACTCTATTCTTGTTTAATGTTTTCCTTATTGTAGATGTGTCAACAAAAATGTTAGCATGTGCCAGAGATTTCTGTAGGTCTTTAGCTGACACTCTGGGATTCTTCTTTACCTCATGCAGCATTCTGTGCTGTGCTCTTGCAGTCATTTTTATAGGACGACCACGCCTAGGGAGAGTAGCAACAGTGCTAAACTTTCTCCATTTGTAGACAGTCTGTCTTACCGTGGACACATGAACATCAAGGCTTTTGGAGATACCTTTGTAACCCTTTCCAGCTTCATGCAAGTCAACAATTCTTGATGGTAGGTCTTCTGAGAGCTCTTTTCTGCGAGGCATGGTTCACATCAGACAGTGCTTCTTGAAACCAGTAAACCCAAAACAGGTGTGTTTTTTTTAAGGGCAGGACAGCTGTCAGCAACACATCCAATATCATCACACTGATTGGAGTCAAGGTTGGCTCACTCCTGGCTCCAATTAGCTCTGGGAGAAGTCATTAAGCTAGGGCCTCACATACTTTTTCCTCCCTGCACTGTGAATGTTTACATGTTATGTGCAAATAAACCATGGCAACATCTAATGTTTGTGTAGTATTATGTTCAGCAGACTGTGTTCTTCTATTGTTGTGACTTAGATGACGTTCAGAGCACATTTTATGCCCAATTCATGCAAAACTCCACGTAATCCCAAGGGGTTCACATACTTTTTCTTGCAACTGTACTGCTGCAGATACAAATACATTCCTTGAAAAAAAGAAAAAAGACAGAATGCATATATGATGACTATTAACAGAGTTTCATCAACATTTCCAGTTGGTTATTTGCAAACCAGAACAACCAGTCCTGGAAATTTCAAATGAAGATGCTGTGGATAAGAGAGGGTGTATAGAAGTGTATGCAAAAGCCAAGGCCAAACCACCTTCAGATGAATGAACAGAGAAAGATCAAAAAGCTCAAAGTACTATATCCTGAGCATGGACGATGATCAAATTGTGCACATATGCAAGTGTGAAAATGGAAAAGAAATAAGGTAGGAGCTACAGAACAAGAACAAGAAAGAAAATCTTGTGTAAACAAGAAAGAAAATCTTAAAAATAAATTATACTTAAGTAGGAATCTATACCAGATTAATGAAAGATCAGCACATGCAGGACTGAATATATAAGATGTATTTTAAAAATGGGGGAATGTCTGAAGGCTAAAGAAGAAAAAATAAAAGACTTTCATATAGCAGCATTGCTATTTTGTGGTTTCCCTGACAGCTTTGAAACACTTGTTACTCCACTGGATGCTTGCCCAGATAATGAGCTTACCCTGGAATATGTTAAAGGCAAACTTGGCTGTGATAATATTAATGTAATGCTTACCCCCACAGGAGCTGCTGGTGATGATGGGTTCTCTGTTTTTCCATGATTCAGTAAACTGCTCATTCTCCACTGACAAGCTTGGTTATAGCTTGAGGCATATTCACACCTGAGTGACTTAAGCATTGGTATACCTGTACTCTATATTAGCACACAGAAAGCAAGCAACAACAAATGAAAGGTATATTAATTAAAGGTATTATATACAGACAGTTAAACAGTGTATAAATTGGCAAACAAAACAAAACTTCTAAACAGAACGCTTTCAAAGCTGCAAAAGCTAGATAGGTGAACACTAGCCTATAACAGTGAGAGCTAACCAAACTGTGGAACTGTTAAATCAAGTTCAACTGATGTAATTAGAGATGAGCGAATCGAACCAGGCGAACCGGAATTCGAGTCGAATTTCAGGAAATATTCGATTCGCGGCGAAACCGAAATTTTGCCTACTTCGGGTGCGCGAATCGAACATTTCCCAATCAGCCGGCAAAAGTGTCCCTGCAGTGAGCTCCGCTATTTCTGACAGTTCTCTGACAGAAGGAACACATGTTTAGCGGTTGAAACATTGTATCTATTAGTTTACATTTAGGATACAGATGTTTCAACCACTGTACATGTGAAGAAGCTGTGAGAGAACTGTCAGAAATAGAGGAACTCTGCACATACACTTTTTGCCGGCTTGGAATTATTCTTCTTTTCATCCTACTTCTTCTTCTTCTTCATCTTCATCCTCAGAAGAAGAGGATGAGGATGAAGAAGAAGAAGAAGAAGTAGGATGAAAAGAAGAATAATTCCAAGCCGGCAAAAAGTGTATGTGCAGAGTTCCTCTATTTCTGACAGTTCTCTCACAGCTTCTTCACATGTACAGCGGTTGAAACATCTGTATCCTAAATGGAAACTAATAGATACAATTTGTATCTATTAGTTTCCATTTAGGATACAGATGTTTCAACCGCTGTACATGTGAAGAAGCTGTGAGAGAACTGTCAGAAATAGAGGAACTCTGCACATACACTTTATGCCGGCTTGGAATTATTCTTCTTTTCATCCTACTTCTTCTTCTTCTTCTTCTTCTTCTTCATCCTCATCCTCATCCTCTTCTTCTGAGGATGAGGATGAAGAAGAAGAAGAAGCAGTAGGATGAAAATAAGAATAATTCCAAGCCGGCAAAAAGTGTATGTGCAGAGTTCCTCTATTCTGCAGATACACTTAGAGGAGCTCTGCACATACACTTTTTGCCTGTTTGGAATTAATCTTATTTTCATCCTACTTCTTCTTCTTCTTTATCCTCATCCTCAGAAGAAGAAGAAGAGGATGAAGAAGAAGAAGAAGAAGTAGGATGAAAATAAGAATAATTGCAAGCCGGCAAAAAGTGTATGTGCAGAGTTCCTCTATTCTGCAGATACACTTAGAGGAGCTCTGCAGATACACTTAGAGGAGCTCTGCACATACACTTTTTGCCGGCTTGGAATTAATCTTATTTTCATCCTACTTCTTCTTCTTCTTCTTCATCCTCATCCTCATCCTCAGAAGAAGAAGAAGAGGATGAGGATGAGGATGAAGAAGAAGAAGAAGAAGAAGAAGAAGAAGTAGGATGAAAATAAGAATAATTCCAAGCCGGCAAAAAGTGTATGTGCAGAGCTCCTCTAAGTGTATCTGCAGAATAGAGGAACTCTGCACATACACTTTTTGCCGGAAACCGCTGTATGGAGGGAATGTCCCAGAACTGTCATAAATAGTCTATTTCTGACAGTTCTGGGACATTCACTCCATACAGCTGTTTCAACCGCTGTATGGAGGGAATGTCATAGAACTGTCAGAAATAGACTATTAATGACAGTTCTGGGACTGTCCTTCCATACAGCGGTTGAAACATTGTATCTATTTGTTTCCATAAATGGATCCATTTATGGAAACAAATAGATACAATGTTTCAACCGCTGTATGGAAGGACAGTCCCAGAACTGTCATTAATAGTCTATTTCTGACAGTTCTATGACATTCCCTCCATACAGCGGTTGAAACAGCTGTATGGAGTGAATGTCCCAGAACTGTCAGAAATAGACTATTTATGACAGTTCTGGGACATTCACTCCATACAGCGGTTGAAACATTGTATCTATTTTTTTCCATAAATGACATTCTGCAGATACACTTAGAGGAGCGCTGCAGATACACTTTTTGCCGGCTTGGAATTATTCTTATTTTCATCCTACTTCTTCTTTTTCTTCTTATGAGGATGAGGATGAAGAAGAAGAAGTAGGATGAAAATAAGATTAATTCCAAGCTGGCAAAAAGTGTATCTGCAGCGCTCCTCTAAGTGTATTTGCAGAATGTCATTTATGGAAAAAAATAGATACAATGTTTCAACCGCTGTATGGAAGGACAGTCCCAGAACTGTCATAAATAGTCTATTTCTGACAGTTCTGGGACATTCACTCCATACAGCTGTTTCATCCTTCTCCTTCTTCTCATCCTTCTCCTTCTTCTCATTCTTCTCCTTCTCCTTCTTCTCATCCTTCTCCTTCTTCTCATCCTTCTTCTCATCCTTCTCCTCTTCTCATCCTTCTCCTTCTCCTTCTTCTCATCCTTCTCCTTCTCCTTCTTCTCATCCTTCTCCTTCTTCTCATCCTTCTCCTTCTCCTTCTTCTCATCCTTCTCCTTCTCCATCTTCTCATCCTTCTCCTTCTCCTTCTTCTCATCCTTCTCCTTCTCCTTCTTCTCATCCTTCTCCTTCTCCATCTTCTCATCCTTCTCCTTTTCCTTCTTCTCATCCTTCTCCTTCTGCTTCTCCTTCTCCTTCTCCTTCTTCTCATCCTTCTCCTTCTTCTCATCCTTCTCCTTCTTCTCATCCTTCTCCTTCTCCTTCTTCTCATCCTTCTCCTTCTTCTCATCCTTCTCCTTCTTCTCATCCTTCTCCTTCTTCTCATCCTTCTCCTTCTCCTCATCCTTCTCCTTCTTCTCATCCTTCTCCTTCTCCTTCTTCTCATCCTTCTCCTTCTCCTTCTTCTCATCCTTCTCCTTCTCCATCTTCTCATCCTTCTCCTTCTCCTTCTTCTCATCCTTCTCCTTCTTCTCATCCTTCTCCTTCTCCTTCTTCTCATCCTTCTCCTTCTTCTCATCCTTCTCCTTCTCCTCATCCTTCTCCTTCTCCTTCTTCTCATCCTTCTCCTTCTCCTTCTTCTCATCCTTCTCCTTCTTCTCATCCTTCTCCTTCTCCTCATCCTTCTCCTTCTCCTTCTTCTCATCCTTCTCCTTCTCCTTCTTCTCATCCTTCTCCTTCTCCTTCTTCTCATCCTTCTCCTTCTTCTCATCCTTCTCCTTCTTCTCATCCTTCTCCTTCTCCTTCTTCTCATCCTTCTTCTCCTCATCCTTCTCCTTCTTCTCATCCTTCTCCTTCTCCTTCTTCTCATCCTTCTCCTTCTTCTCATCCTTCTCCTTCTTCTCATCCTTCTTCTCATCCTTCTCCTTCTCCTTCTTCTCATCCTTCTCCTTCTCCTTCTTCTCATCCTTCTCCTTCTCCATCTTCCCATCCTTCTCCTTTTCCTTCTTCTCATCCTTCTCCTTCTGCTTCTCCTTCTCCGTCTTCTCATCCTTCTCCTTCTCATCTTTCTCCTTCTTCTCATCCTTCTCCTTCTTCTCATCCTTCTTCTCATCCTTCTCCTTCTTCTCATCCTTCTCCTTCTTCTCATCCTTCTCCTTCTCCTTCTTCTCATCCTTCTCCTTCTTCTCATCCTTCTTCTCATCCTTCTCCTTCTTCTCATCCTTCTTCTCATCCTTCTCCTTCTTCTCATCCTTCTCCTTCTCCTTCTTCTCATCCTTCTCCTTCTTCTCATCCTTCTCCTTCTCCTTCTTCTCATCCTTCTCCTTCTCCTTCTTCTCATCCTTCTCCTTCTTCTCATCCTTCTCCTTCTCCTTCTTCTCATCCTTCTCCTTCTTCTCATCCTTCTTCTCATCCTTCTCCTTCTTCTCATCCTTCTCCTTCTCCTTCTTCTCATCCTTCTCCTTCTCCTTCTTCTCATCTTCTCCTTCTCATCCTTCTCTTTCTTCTCATCCTTCTCCTTTCTTCTCATGCTTCTCCTTCTTCTCATCCTTCTCCTTCTTCTTCTCATCCTTCTTCTCCTCATCCTTCTCCTTCTTCTCATCCTTCTCCTTCTTCTCATCCTTTCTCCTTCTTCTCATCCTTCTCCTTCTCCTTCTTCTCATCCTTCTCCTTCTTCTCATCCTTCTCCTTCTCCTTCTTCTCATCCTTCTCCTTCTTCTCATCCTTCTCCTTCTTCTTCTCATCCTTCTCCTCTTCTTCTCATCCTTCTCCTTCTTCTCATCCTTCTCCTTCTTCTCATCCTTCTCCTTCTTCTCATCCTTCTCCTTCTCCTTCTTCTCATCCTTCTCCTTCTCCTTCTTCTCATCCTTCTCCTTCTCCTTCTTCTCATCCTTCTCCTTCTCCATCTTCTCATCCTTCTCCTTTTCCTTCTTCTCATCCTTCTCCTTCTGCTTCTCCTTCTCCTTCTCCGTCTTCTCATCCTTCTCCTTCTCATCCTTCTCCTTCTTCTCATCCTTCTCCTTCTTCTCATCCTTCTTCTCATCCTTCTCCTTCTTCTCATCCTTTTCCTTCTTCTCATCCTTCTCCTTCTTCTCATCCTTCTCCTTCTTCTCATCCTTCTTCTCATCCTTCTCCTTCTTCTCATCCTTCTCCTTCTCCTTCTTCTCATCCTTCTCCTTCTCCTCTTCTCATCCTTCTCCTTCTTCTCATCCTTCTCCTTCTTCTCATCCTTCTCCTTCTCCTTCTTCTCATCCTTCTCCTTCTTCTCATCCTTCTTCTCATCCTTCTCCTTCTTCTCATCCTTCTCCTTCTCCTTCTTCTCATCCTTCTCCTTCTTCTCATCCTTCTTCTCATCCTTCTCCTTCTTCTCATCCTTCTCCTTCTCCTTCTTCTCATCCTTCTCCTTCTCCTTCTTCTCATCCTTCTCCTTCTCATCCTTCTCTTTCTTCTCATCCTTCTCTTTCTTCTCATCCTTCTCCTTCTTCTCATCCTTCTCCTTCTTCTCATCCTTCTCCTTCTTCTCATCCTTCTCCTTCTCCTTCTTCTCATCCTTCTTCTCCTCATCCTTCTCCTTCTTCTCATCCTTCTCCTTCTCCTTCTTCTCATCCTTCTCCTTCTTCTCATCCTTCTCCTTCTCCTTCTTCTCATCCTTCTCCTTCTCCTTCTTCTCATCCTTCTCCTTCTCCTTCTTCTCATCCTTCTCCTTCTTCTCATCCTTCTCCTTCTCCTTCTCCTTCTCTTTCCTCATCTCCAAGGGCATTTAAATAAAGGTACAGTGTTCTGCACTAATTTAAAGGCTCTCTGAAGCCTAGAAACCCTTTTTATAAGTCATCTTCGTAGCGAAGAAATTCGCATCGAATCGAATTTCACACTGGAATTCGCCGAATCAGCCGAATCGAATTTTTGAGAAATTCGCTCATCTCTAGATGTAATCAGTAACTGGTCAGAATCAGCTAACTCAATAATAGTGATCTTGGGTGCACCCTGAGCTTACAGCGCTTTAATGGATGGGTTCGCAGTGCCTAATAAGGGGTATTCCGTAAGTTGACTAAAGTACAAGGTGCCTGATTAGTCAATAGCAGTCAGCTTTCAGTGGGGCCCTTCTATTGGTGGTGCACTGTCCCTTTAAGAATGTGGGTGATGAGTGACAGATGAGCTGCTAGGTAAGAGTAGTCTCTATAGTTTAAAACTGTGTGCGGAAAGAGTTTAGGATAGTTAAGCGCACCACTCACAATAAGCAGTAGGTCTGGCCCCATGCACTTGGTTGTCAGCTATTCCAGAAGTCCCCATAACCACTCCAGTGAATGCAGTCAATTGATCGCTCAGTTTTCTGGGCACAGCTGCAGAATAACAGCAATATTGCAGCATGGAAGCAAGTATGTAAGTTAGTTTATTTGAAAACCTATTCTCCTTTAAGAAAGGCATGTCTGTGGCATAAAAATTGACCAATGCAGTCAAATAATGAGGTATAAACATTGCATAAATGACTAGGAAATAATTTCCCAAAAGTAGCAACTGCAGATCCCGAGGGCGCCTGGACTTTATTCACTTAGATCTTTGTGACCCTGTAAAAGCTCAGGCCCCAAGAAAGAAAATGCATTTTTTTCACATCAACTGATGACTATTCAAGGTATACTGTTCTCTGCCCCTTACATAGCAAAGATGAAGTCCCAGATACATTTGAACAATATCTTGCCTAAGTAAGCAACACATTTTGCTTCTAAAAAAAAATCAATTTCACAACCCATACATGAATAAATCTATCCCCCACCAACCTAAATTAAACAACTCTCCAAACAACATAAATAGGTAGGAAATGTGAGCGCTCTAAAAATGGTAAAAGCCGCTATGCACAAAGGTAACCAAAATAATCCTTAATAAATACAATATAAAAGGAGGTGCAGCGCTAATTGTATAAAATAAACTAAATATATATATATATATTCAAGTGCGAAGTTCATAAGTGAAAACAGTTCAAAGTGACTCTAGTGCTCTTTAAGTGCTTGTTTTTCTGTTGATTGTGGTGGCTCCTTGCAGAAAGACACCCTGCCATAGGACAAGACCCATTCCTAATCCAGAGAGGGAATCTCTCATCCAGGGAGCAACGCCTGCTTAACCCCTTAAGGAGAACTCTGGTTGATGTGGATCACCATTAAAGCACCAGGATCCTGTTTGATGACCATCCATCCCTTAGTGGGAAGACATCTTAGTTTCTGACTTACCTTGATGACTTCTGGAGTAATATTTACAGGCGCATTTTATATGCGCGTCCGGTGAGTGCGCATTACTTACACAACTATTGCACGGACACCGGTTTCCAGAAAAACAAGGACTTAAAGAGCACTAGAGTCACTTTGAACTGTTTTTACTTATGAATTTCGCACTTGAATATATTTATTTTTAGTTGATTTTATACAATTAGCGCTGCACCTCCTTTTATATTGTAACTCTCCAAACAAGGTAATAGATCAGCACTTTTATTAGCCAGTATGACATACTCGATGCATGGAGGGATCTTAAGAGATTATTCTCATTACCCATATGTCCACAAAAGTAATGTGGTATATCAACCATTCAGAAAGCAACTTGCATTTTAACCAATGAACACAAGGCATTGTCTGATTGGCTGAGGTGAAGAGGCAGGATGAAATTGTCACAAGCTCTGCCTCCTCCAATCAGACAATGCCTTGAATTCAGTGATAAATATACAAGACCGACTGTCATGTGATATCTCAGTCATAGTTATAGGAAGAATAGAGTTATGGTTGAATGACAAGATTTTAACATTTTAACAATTAGGCAGCACATAAAGTAACTTTTCATGGTAAAACGATACACTTGGCCTCCAGAATTGAAAAAGAATGCCTAGCAGCTATTCAACAAAAAGAATATATTGTTTAAGAGAACGTAGCAATACATGTAAGAGGGGAAAATAACAAAAATGGGGGTTTAAGTACCACTTTAAATCACTGCTAAAATTTGCAGAAAATTTATGCGATGCAACAGGCAAAAATGTAATGCCCAAGGAGGTAGGCCAGGTAAACGACTAGTTCGAAAAATTTAATCCTAGGCCTACTAATGCAGCACTTCCCAAACTATGTCTTCCTAATGGAATTCTAACACAAAACCTCCAATCTGTTACCAAAGTATTTTAGATTTTCTACATGATATTTTACTTAAAACCAGAAAAAAATACTACACAATCAGCTGAAAAATGGTTTACACAATTGAATAAACCAGTCGTATCCTCTTCTTATAAATCACTGGTTGATAGTCCATTTACAAATGAAGAAATCAAAACAGCAATAAAACAAAACCTTCCAAAGCTCCAGGATTTTCTGGCACACAGTATGTTATGTACTAGTTATACACCTTTCTGATTACTTCAACAGCTTTAGAAAAGTGAATTCCGTTCATCCAATAGAAAACTTAGTTTATATATACTCTCTTCCAATGAAAAAAGGGATTCAGCATGTTTTCATTACCAGTCTAATTCCCTTATAAACAATGAAATTAAATTAATGACTAAAATATTAGCTAGAAGGATTCATCTTTCTTTACCACGATATTGACATCCAGATCAGATTAGTTTTCTTCCTGGCCACTGAGCATCTAATCAAGCCAAGTGAATATTTGACCTCAAATCTGTTATTCAATCAAATTAGTACAAGGAAAATAATAGACAAGGTATGCTATTATCACTCTACCTACAAAAAACATCTGATTTTATTTCATGGGACTACCCCTTCTTCCCTTTGGAAATTTTTGATTTGGTCCCAAATTTATTACGATTTGAAAATGCCTTTACAGTAATCCCCCGGATATTTTATCCATTAAAGGCCACAATTCTCAAATGAGTTCTATCCAGAGATGTATCTGTCCAGGGTACTATCTCCTATCCTTCCTATACAATACAGGCCAGAGAACTGTTGGCATACATGAGAATCCTAACATGAAAGTATTTGTACAAAAGGCAAGAGCACACATGAGCGTTTTTTGCAGATGGCATCTTGATGCTCCTCACTTCCCCTATGAAATCTATCATAAACGTATTGAAATTATCGAACAAATTATATATCATCTTCAAACTAAGTGAAGTAGAGATTTTAAATCACTTGTAAGGCTGCTAGATAAAAAAAAAATAGTGTTGGTTCCATTGTAGTTAATGTAGCAGTGACTTTATCTAACAAATTACTGGGACTATACTGCCAGTGTGCAATATTGGGGGCTACGCTAGTCCTAAAGCGACTGGGTAGGTACTGTTCATAAATATTCTCCCAAGGAAGTAGGGAACAAAGGGGACCTGCATGATGTTTTTTATTGGAGGGGCAGTCCTTTATGTTGTTCTTCTGCTGGTCATGGTTGGAGCCCTTTAGGAAGTGTTGGTCCATTTAAGGACAGTTTAATAAACCAGCATGCAGTATAAGTGTGGTAAAGATGCAGCATAGGTGCAGTATACCTAATGTCCTGCCACTAGTAACTTACTCCCTACTAGCAGTGTGAACAATGGGCAGTGAGCCTTCTCACCAGTCCCTGTTGTGCAGCTGTGAACTCTTGCTGTAGATGGGAGCCCCCCCTCAGTCTCTCCACAGAATGCCTCTGGTGATATGCAGTTGGAAGTATGGGGTGAGAGGATGCTCTGTTCTCCTTGTGGCAGTGGTGCAGATGTGATCACTGTAGTCTGTGCTGCACTGCCCCAGGTGCCTTCACCTCCAGGTCTCAGTCACTGGCTCTGGTCACTGGTCCCATGGATGATCTGTGTGTACCAGGACTAATGTGCACATCTCAGCTCTCGCGCTGCAAAGAGGAAGAGGTTTCCAGTGCATTCTGGTAAAAGCTGTTCCACCACTCCTTATCCTCCCTAAAGTCCTATGTATTGTATAAGTCCATAAGCCCCATTCTGTGATTGATATTTCAGACTACATTTCCCATGATCCTCAGTGTCCTGCGTAGACTGCCATATGCTTTCCAGGCTATAGTTCTCCCAGTGCTCACTGGAGGGGATAGTGCAACACAACATCCAGCATAGCAGTAGAAAGTGAAGGTAAAACTGACATGTCTCCTCCATGTTTCTGTATTCCATCACCTGTCTACATTTTCAATCCAAACAATTTACATTTACAGTTGCAAGAAAAAGTATGTGAACCCCTTGGGATTACATGGAGTTTTGCATGAATTGGGCATAAAATGTGCTCTGAACGTCATCTAAGTCACAACAATAGAAGAACACAGTCTGCTGAACATAATACTACACAAACATTAGATGTTGCCATGGTTTAATTGCACATAACATGTAAACATTCACAGTGCAGGGAGGAAAAAGTATGTGAGGCCCTAGCTTAATGACTTCTCCCAGAGCTAATTGGAGCCAGGAGTGAGCCAACCTTGACTCCAATCAGTGTGATGATATTGGATGTGTTGCTGACAGCTGTCCTGCCCTTAAAAAACACACACCTGTTTTGGGTTTACTGGTTTCAAGAAGCACTGTCTGATGTGAACCATGCCTCGCAGAAAAGAGCTCTCAGAAGACCTACCATCAAGAATTGTTGACTTGCATGAAGCTGGAAAGGGTTACAAAGGTATCTCCAAAAGCCTTGATGTTCATGTGTCCACGGTAAGACAGACTGTCTACAAATGGAGAAAGTTTAGCACTGTTGCTACTCTCCCTAGGCGTGGTCGTCCTATAAAAATGACTGCAAGAGCACAGCACAGAATGCTGCATGAGGTAAAGAAGAATCCCAGAGTGTCAGCTAAAGACCTACAGAAATCTCTGGCACATGCTAACATTTTTGTTGACACATCTACAATAAGGAAAACATTAAACAAGAATAGAGTACATGGGAGGACACCACGGAGGAAGCCATTGCTGTCCAAAAAGAATATTGCAGCACGTTTGAAGTTTGCAAAAGAGCACCTGGATGTTCCACAGCACTACTGGCAAAATATACTGTGGACAGATGAAACCAAGATTGAGTTGTTTGGGTGAACACACAACACTATGTGTGGAGGAAAAAAGGCACAGCACACCAACATCAAAACCTCATCCCCACTGTAAAACATGGTGGAGGGAGCATCATGGTTTGGGGCTGCTTTGCTGCCTCAGGGCCTGGACGGATTGTTGTCATTGATGGGAAAATGAATTCCAGAGTTTATCAAGACATTTTGCAGGAAAACGTACGACCATCTGTCCGCCAACTGAAGCTCCGCAGAGGATGGGTGATGCAACAGGACAATGACCCAAAGCATACAGGTAATTCAACAAAACAATGGCTGCAACAGCACAGAATACACCTTCTGGAGTGGCCCAGTCAGAGTCCTGACCTCAACCCGATTGAAATGCTGTGGCATGACCTTAAGAGAGCGATTCACACCAGACATCCCAAGAATATTGCTACACTGAAACAGTTTTGTGAAGAGGAGTGGTCCAAAATTACTCCAGATCGTTGTGCAGGTCTGATCTGCAACTACAGGAAACGTTTGGTTGAGGTTATTGCTGCCAAAGGAGGGTCAACCAGTTATTAAGTCCAAAGGTTCACATACTTTTTCCTCCCTGCACTGTGAATGTTTACATGTTATGTGCAATTAAACCATGGCAACATCTAATGTTTGTGTAGTATTATGTTCAGCAGACTGTGTTCTTCTATTGTTGTGACTTAGATGACGTTCAGAGCACATTTTATGCCCAATTCATGCAAAACTCCACGTAATCCCAAGGGGTTCACATACTTTTTCTTGCAACTGTAAATGGGGTAAATTGTAACCGACAGCTAACAGGCTAACCTTATACAGTATACTCTTAAATCTAAAAGAGAACAAGTGGAACACCCTTCCTAAACTTGTTTACCGCTACTAATATATCATCACATAGACCAAGCCTAAGCTTAGACCTCTCTTTCTCAATCTCTTGCATTAGTCCCTTCATTCTTCATTGGCCCTTATACTTTAAAATTCTCATTTTATTTAAGGACGCTGTCTTAGTGAGTTTGAATGGTGGACAAATAAAGGCCTACTAAGAATTGCCACTTTCTACACAGATAGTGTAATATTATTTGATATCTTATAAAATAAATATAAATCACCACAGGAAAAAATGATGATGTAATCAAATTCTAAATTTTATTAATTCACTCTTATCTTGTGATTCAAGGGTAAAAAAGTCTAACTTTGAATATTTAAATAATCTTGACATATTTCTTCCTCCTTTAAAATCTTATCTTCTTCTAATGAAAAATTACCTATATGAATAAGTGGGAATTGAACCTGGAAGAAACTATACTTACTGGCTTGTAATAACAAAAGGAACTTACTCAATATCCATCAGTACTAAAATTATTGAATCTCTAGTTAATTTCGGGTGTTTTATGGTTCCAACTTGCTTAGATAAATGTATAGCAAATGCATCTCTTTATGCTTCAGACAATGCAATCACCCTGGTACAATCTTGGTTGTCTTGTCCAATGAATTCTGGATGAAAATTTAGAAGCTGCTATATTCTCTTCCTAATATATCATTGTCTGAATCAGCTTCTATAGTTACTGCACTATTTCCAGCGTTTCTGAACATTCTGGTAAACTAATTCCCTAAGTCTTCCTTGCAGCCAAAATTACAATAGCTAGGTCATGGATCTCACTGTCAATTATCTTTGACTAGACTGTTTAAAAACTGAACTGGCTAATGATTAATGACCTCTTAGCTATCCTAAATAATAAAAAAATTATTTTTGCAAAGTTTGGGATGCTTGGGATTACGTATACATTCAATTGAGAATTTTGTTTTTTTAGGTTTTTTTTTTACTCATGATAGATAACCATCACAATGATAGATAAGGAATACAATTGCTTTACTTTCCCACTTTATCTTCTTCTTTATCTTATCCCATTATATATTTGTAATAATATTATAATAAGACTATAGCCTTTTGTCACATTTATGTAATACACATTTATTTTTCTCTGTATTTTTACCTGAAATTGTAATAAAAATGATTGAATTTGGAATTATGTTTCAACCTACGGTACTATACAATCCAGAACAAAATGGTGTTTCAGAGAGAATGATGCACACATTATGTGAAAGTGGCAAGCCTTAAAGTGGTTCTAGAGGTTCAAATTTTTCTTATTTAAAAAATAAACACATCGTACTTACCTGCTCTGTGCAATGGCCTTGCACAGAGCAGCCCAAATCCTCCTCTTTTCGGGTCAACGGGAAATGCTTCTGGCCCCTCCCCCTTGCCGAGTGCCCCCAGAGCACTCATGCTTGCTCACTCCTGAGTTGACTCTGTGTATCTATGGGACACTCAGAGCATGACTCAGTCCTCCCCCCTCCCCCGCACTCCCTCCTCACTGGCTGTGGTTGACAGATTGACAGCAGTGGGAGCCAATGGCTTCTGCTGCTGTGTCTCAGCCAGTGAGGAGAGGGAGACCTGGGAGAGCCACTGCTCTCATGCACATCACTAGATCGAGATCAGGCTCAAGTAAGTATTAGGGGGAACTGCACAGGGAGCTTCAAGCATAGTTTTTAGAACCACTTTCAGCATACTGGAGAAAGGTAAATATTGCAGCCTGCTATCTACAAAATTTCTTACCTGAAAAATCTTCATGTGAATTACGGAATGGAAAGAAGCTTGAGCTGAAACACATCAAAATCTTTGGAAACAAATCATTCTTACACATATCAAACAAAAACTCATTCAAAATGGGAAACTTGTGCTAAGGAAGGAATTTTCGTAAGCTACTGTGAGTCTCCTAGTGTAGAATGCTAAGTGAATCTAGTTTTTGGCTCCTTCTGTAATCAAGGAAGCAGTTAACACTTGTTCTGGCCCATCCAGGGTTTCACAGGTTGGGAGTTTGATTGCTTCCCACTGCCTAACCAGCCTGAATATGTATCATGTCCCAGCCAATTCCTGGAGAGGAGTGTCCAGAAGAGGGCTGGAAGGGTAATAAATAGTCTGAGCCGCTGGACAGCTGGGTTCCTTCTCCCCAGGAGGGTTGTAGAGCCTGAGGGGCTGTTGCCTTTAGGCTGCCAATGGACTGTATAGCCATTCCAGTGTCCTTAGCAGTGTCAGAGCTGAGGGCTTGGATGCATCTGCTTAGAAGCTGATTTCAGGACCTTACCTCAAGGCATCTGGTGTGGAGAAGGACTGTGTCTTGGGCGGGTTGGAAGGTGGCAGCTGTGCTGGGGACTTTTGAGTAAAGACCCTAAGCTGATCCCTGTGACTGTTCTGGATATTGCATTGGCTCCCAGTAGTTGTGCATAAAAAAACTTGCCTCATGGTTTTCTGCTGTGAGGCCTTAAATTGCTCAGAAACTTGCCTCATAGTCCCCAGCTGTGAGATCCTAGCCTGTTCAGAAAAGTTACCTCATGTACTTCAGCTGTGGGGGTTTTGATTGTCCAACATTAACATCTACTAAAAGAGAAGATTGTCCTCTAGATACTATGTGTGAATCGTTGTGAAGTATCCTATGCCCTAACCCCTCTCCTGTTAAAGTCTCTTTAAGCAATATTCATTAAAAATACATCAGACTGTGTTATTGGAGCCGATGTGAATGAACTGATGCTTGTGGTGGTGGGCAGCCTCTGTACTTTTAGAGAAAAAACTGCTATCACCAGCGGCCCCCTCAGGGCTAGTGCTACATTAATAAGACACCTATCTCTTAGATTGTAAGCTCCAAGGAGCAGGGCCCTCCTGACACTTTTGTATTGAACTGTATTGTTGCTGTATTGTCTCCCATTTTATATTGTAAAGCGCTGAGCAAACTGTTGGCGCTATATAAATCCTTTATAATAATAATAATAAAATAATAATAATAATGTGTCAAAAATCTCATGAATTGAAACAGTCAGCACTGTCTGAACAACAACCTGAACAAGAAGCCCGGCAGTACTGCACGAACAGGCAGACAACCTCATTGATATTGGGCCCAGTAATTTATCCTCCAAAAAAAAAGAAGCTGAACCGCCTGTGACCTCTGTCAGAAAACCTGCATGACCCAGCATGGACATCCCAGCTAGATGCTCATCATATATGGTTTGTACAGCCCCTCAGTGTGAGCCAGAACCATTTGAAGAAATGTAAAAGCTACCTGTTCATAAGAAGCAATTGTGGATTAAAGCTGCAGATGACAAAGTTACATCTCTCAACAAGCTCCAAGTTTTCAACCGACAAATTGGAAAGGTGTAGGCACACCATTGGAAACAGCTTACCAAAAGTTGGAAGAAGATCTTCTACCTAACAAAGAACAAACAGGCACGCAGTAGAGGCACTTTTATAATTTGCAGCCACTACACATCCTGTAGGAGCTGGCATGTCACTTCTCAAGAGATGTGTAATTAAACCTTGGCAAAGAGACTGGAATGCAATTAAAAGAAGATGGGTCTTACATGAGAAGCAGTTGTTTAATGAGGGTGTTAGCATACTGTATATACAGACATATGTGCAACAACGTTTCCTATATGAATCAGAGTAACTTGCGAGCCACAGGTGTGATAATTACTAGTGGATCACAAACATGAAACACATAACTACAACTGTGTTGGAAATATCTACAAATATATGTTGCGCTCCTAAATACTTCTCAATAAATAATAATTAAATTATTACCATTAAATTAATTCAAATTATGATACAAATAACTAATAAAAGTGTATAAATACCAAAAAATATTTAAATAAATAGTTTCAAATAATCAATCTCCTCCAAATAAATATCAAAATAATTCCACAAGAAATACTCCTCTAAAAAAAATTTTTTACCAAGTGCTCATAAATCATCTATTAGTGACATGATGTACTTACTAATACCCTCAATTTCATTTATATTCATAATACCCTCATTTAATATAATAAAAATAGTAAACCAACTAATAACCCTCAACTAAAACGCATTTAGATGATCCCCCATAAATAAAAATAACCAAATGCTCATAAATAATTAATAGTGATTAGTATGAATCCAAATATCATCAAAATAATAGTCCCATTGAATAAACAATTGTTTATATATAGTGACTTGGTGCTTGTTGTTCTTCAATTTGTGACTTTTGTGAATCCTTCAAATAGTGAAGATGTGCGCTCACCTCCTTTGATTACATTATTACATTACATTACATTGAGTTTATATAGCGCCAAAGGGTTTGCTCAGCGCTGTACAATAGAGGGGGGGACAATACATGAAACATTACAGCAGCTACGAACAGGACACGAGGGGTAAGAGGGCCCTACTCTTTCGAGCTTACAATCTGGGAGGGAGGGGGTAGTGGTACAGGAGGAAGTGGCTGTGGGGGATGGAGTGGTAGGAGGAATGAAGGAGAGCAGCAGTTAGGTGAGGGTGGGGTAGGCTTCCCTGAAGAGGTGGGTTTTCAGGGAGCGCCTGAAGGTGAGGAGGGAAGGTGACAGTCTGATGGATTGGGGTAGTGAGTTCCAGAGGATGGGGGAGGACCTGGAGAAGTCTTGCAGACGTGCGTGTGAGGAGGAGACCAGGGAGCAAGATAGAAGGAGGTCCTGTGAAGAGCGAAGGGTACGGGTAGGGTGGTACTTGGGAATCAGGTCGGTGAGGTAGTTAGGGGCAGTGTTGTGAATGGCTTTGTAGGTCAGAGTGAGTAGTTTGAATTTGATGCGTTGGGCGATAGGGAGCCAGTGGAGGGAGAGGCAGAGGGGGGTGGCAGAGGTGGAGCTGCTGGTGAGGTGGATGAGTCTGGCAGCTGAGTTCAGGATGGTCTGAAGCGGGGATAGTTTGCACTGGGGTAGGCCGGTGAGGAGGGAGTTGCAGTAGTCAAGGCGTGAGATAATCAGGGAGTGCACAAGTAGTTTAGCGGTGTCTGGGGTAAGGAAGGTGCGTATTTTGGCGATATTGCGGAGGTGGAGCCTGCATGTGTTTGTCAGTGATTTGACATGAGGTTGGAAGGAGAGGTTAGAGTCCAGAATGACCCCAAGGACTTTGGCTTGCGGGGCGGGATTGATGGTGGTGATGTTAGTAGTGATGGATAGGATGGGGGGGGGGGCGCGGGCAGGAGGGAAGACGAGAAGCTCGGTTTTGGAGAGGTTGAGTTTGAGGAAATGGAGCGACATCCAGTCAGAGATGTCGTTTAGGAGGTGAGTGATGCGGGCGGAGAAAGTGGAGGTGAGGTGAGGGGTGGAGAGGTAAATTTGAGTGTCATCAGCATAGAGATGGTAGTTGAAGCCGTGGGAGTGTATGAGTTTGCCAAGGGAGGAGGTGTAGATGGAGAAGAGAAGGGGTCCAAGGACAGAGCCCTGGGGGACCCCAACAGAGAGGGGGAGGGAAGGGGAGGTGGCACCATTGTAGGAAACGCTGAAGGAGCGTCGGGATAGGTAAGAGGAGAACCAGGAGAGAGCGGTGTCTCTGACGCCAAGGGAGAATAGTTTATTAAGGAGGAGGGGGTGGTCAACTGTGTTGAAGGCCGCGGAGAGGTCCAGGAGGAGGAGGACAGAGTAGTCTCCTTTGGCTTTGGCGGTAAGTAGGTCGTTGGTGATTTTGAGGAGGGCGGTTTCGGTGGAGTGTAGGGGACGGAAGCCGGACTGTAGTGGATCAAGGAGGTTGTTGTCAGTTAGGTGGGCGCTTAGGCGGTTGTAGACTAAGCGCTCCAGGAGTTTGGAAGTGAGTGGCAGCAGGGAGATGGGTCTGAGGTTGTTTGGGTCAGAGGGGTCCAGGGAGGGCTTTTTGAGTATGGGGGTGATGTGCGCATGCTTTAGGGGGGAGGGGAATACGCCGGTAGAGAGGGAGAGATTGAAGATGTGGGTGAGGGAGCAGATGAGGGAAGAGGGGGGTGACTGGAGGAGTCGAGAGGGGATAGGGTCTAGGGGGCAGGTAGTGAGGCGGGCTTCAGAGAAGACCCTGGTGACTTCCTCAGTGGTAGCGGGACTGAAGGAGTGCAGAGCTGGTGGGGTTACGGTAAGCGGGGTCTTGGGTGTGGAGGGGCGCAGTGCGGTTGCGAGGTCAGAGGAGGGAAGAGATGAGGGGGAGATGGGGGGGGGAGGCTAGGTGGGGAGGTAGATTGCGAGTTGACTATGTCCTGACGGATAGCATCAATTTTATTGTGGAAATGAGTGGCAATCTCGTGGGCGGTGAGTGAGGTACTGAGTGGAGGAGGGGGGGGAGAGAGCAGGGAGTTGAAGGTGGAGAAGAGTCGGCGAGGGCAGGAGGAGAGGGTGTTAATCAGGTTTACGAAGTAAGCCTGCTTGGCGGCGTGGAGGGAGGAGGTGTAAGTGAGGAAGGCAGATTTGTAGAGGGAGAATGAACGGGGGGACCTGGTTTTGCGCCATAGTCTCTCCAGCGCACGACATGCCTGCAATTAGGCTATACAAGCTTTCGGTTCACTTTCCCTGGAACCTGCTAGACATATATATAATTATTATTTGTTTAATGGTATCATTATTTGTTATTTATGCCATTTTTTAATTGGCACACTTATTTTAAATCGTTATATGTATTATTAAAAAGATTGTAATGCATAGTAAAAGAAGAGGTTGTTCAAATCCAGGCAGTCCAATGAGTCATATGCAAAGTATCTTTCCAAGATAGTAGCTTAGTAATTGAAACAAATGTGTCAAAAGGAAGGAGAGTTTGTGCTTCCAATTGACCCCAAAAACATGGCCGCCTCCAGTACATCTACGGGAAAATGGAGGACGGGATATATATAAGCTGGCAATGGATGAGTGATTGACCTATCACAACCCCCTGATGAAGCCACGTGATTGGAGGCGTAACGTGTAGGGGAGGGGCTACGTCATCACTCGGAAAGGAGCCGCACAACACGATAGACGGCAGGTGTATGACTCAGAGGCCAGCAGAGGATTTCCAATGGGATATTGCGTTACTTAAACCTGTGTAATGTGAGTTTAATACTTGGATGGTGGGAATAAAAAGTTTTAAAAGGTAAAGCACTATGTCCTCTATTTCTTCCTGCATGCGGAGTAACACAAGGAGAGGATAATTAAGAGGTCTGAGATAACAAAAGGAGTGTGTAATCCCTGAGGGGATAATCAGCCACCAGAGGATACATCCATTACTCCTAAAGGAAGGATCTCCCTATTTCACCAGAAAAAGTATATGTCTAGCAGGTTCCAGGGAAAGTGAACCGAAAGCGTGTATAGCCTAATTGCAGGCATCAAAGGAGGTGAGCGCACATCTTCACTATTTGAAGGATTCACAAAAGTCACAAATTGAAGAACAACAAGCACCAAGTCACTATATATAAATAATTGTTTATTCAATGGGACTATTATTTTGATGATATTTGGATTCATACTAATCACTATTAATTATTTATGAGCATTTGGTTATTTTTATTTATGGGGGATCATCTAAATGCGTTTTAGTTGAGGGTTATTAGTTGGTTTACTATTTTTATTATATTAAATGAGGGTATTATGAATATAAATGAAATTGAGGGTATTAGTAAGTACATCATGTCACTAATAGATGATTTATGAGCACTTGGTAAAAAAATTTTTTAGAGGAGTATTTCATGTGGAATTATTTTGATATTTATTTGGAGGAGATTGATTAGTTGAAACTATTTATTTAAATATGTTTTGGTATTTATACACTTTTATTAGTTATTTGTATCATAATTTGAATTAATTTAATGGTAATAATTTAATTATTATTTATTGAGAAGTATTTAGGAGCTCAACATATATTTGTAAACGTTTCCTATATATTATGCTATGATCACTGGCTCTGCCACTAGGTAGCAGGGGGAGTTATGTTTAGTCCTAATGTATTTAATGTTCTTTCTGTTGGAACTATATGGTTATGATGTCATTTCCTGTTTCTCTGCAATCCTTCAACTTTCCATTACAACAGACATCTCTGCAAATAGACATTTCTGCAGCAGCTTTCTAACACCAAGGTTAAGATTCGTTGACAATTTTCAAAATTGCCACTTTTCCATTGCTCCAGTTTTTACATGGCGAGGTATGCTACGGATATCATTGTAGATACATATGAGCAGGCAGCTGTCAGCTACATTCAGACGTTGACAGCTGTGTGTGTTTATACAGGCTTTTCTGTGATATTTTTATAGATTAAGTATGTGTATATAAATGTAAGCAATAACATGAGATATTTGGGGGAACCTGGACCAAATTTAAAGAAATTCACTTTTTTGAAATGGTCACATATTCTAAAACTGTTTCTCTGGTGACAAGACAAAACAACATGATAAGTAGCCTTAACCTCTAGTAGTCAGGTACAAGAGACCAGCCAGGTTTTTTTTCTGTGACCACTCTTCTGTCCCCAGCATGTCATGGATAAGTACCAGGAAAGCCGCACAACTCATGATCTAATGGAAAGTTTCATTGGATCTGCTCATGCATAATCTTTGCGTTTATTCAACATATAGGAGTGGATCAAGTACTGGAGTTAAAGTACTGGAGCTTTGCTTTTATACTTTTCCATAGGAGGGGATATAACTAGACACATAACTAAGTTTATTCAGTGATTTCAATTATCGGTTGGGGAGATCCTTTAACACAACGGCTACAATAAGAACAAAGGAGAGGGAGTGCCAGCCTCATGCATTACCATAAAAATGATTTATAAAAATATAACAAATTTCAATATACTGACAAAGGTAGGTACAATCAGGCACATCAATAAAATACAGTACAGCAGCTATTGCTTTCCGTCCTTTCGTTCCCCCAGCACTCCATTCAGCAATGAAAGTAAAATAAAATACCTACAGTTGTGTTCAAAATAATAGCAGTCAGACATCACTAACCTGATCAATCACTGTTTTTGGTAGAAATTATATTTCTACATGGCAAATAATTTACTAGCAGGTGTAGTAGAGTAATAGAAATCCAACAGACCCAACAGTCATGACATGCATGCTGCTGATTCTGTGTAATTGAATCACTAATTGAAAGGGGCATGTTCAAAATAATAGCAGTGTGGAGTTCTATTAGTGAGGTCATTCATTCTTTGAAAAACATTTGGCAATTATTGCCCTTATTTAAGGAAGGAAGGCAGCAAATGTTGTACATGCTGGTTACAGTGCATTTCTCTCTGAAATTCTGAGGAAAATGGGTCGTTCCAGACATTGTTCAGAAGAACAGCGTACCTTGATTAAAAAGTTGATTGGAGAGGGGAAAACATATAAAGAAGTGCAGAAAATGATAGGCTGCTCAACTAAAATGATCGCAAATGCTTTAAAATGGCAACCAAAACCTGAAAGACGTGGAAGAAAGCGAAAAACTACCATTCGAATGGATAGAAGAATAGCCAAAATGGCAAGGACTCAGCCAACAATCAGCTCCAGGAAGATCAAAGAAGGTCTAAAGTTACCTGTGAGTACTGTTACAATTAGAAGACGCCTATGTGAAGCCAAAATATCTACAAGAAGCCCCCGCAAAGTCCCACTGTTAAAAAAAAGACATGTGCTGAAGAGGTTACAATTTGCCAAAGAGCTCATTGACTGGCCTAAAGAGAAATGGCGCAACATTTTGTGGACTGATGAAAGTAAGATTGTTCTTTTTGGGTCTAGTGGGCAGAGACAGTTTGTCAGACGATCCCCAAACACTGAATTCAAGCCACAGTACACTGTGAAGACAGTGAAGCATGGTTGCGCAAGCATCATGATATGGGGATGTTTCTCATACTACGGTGTTGGGCCTATTTATCGCATACCAGGGATCATGGATCAGTTTGAATACATCAGAATACTTGAAGAGGTCATGCTGCCTTATGCTGAAGAGGAAATGCCCTTGAAATGGGTGTTCCAACAAGACAATGACCCCAAACACACCAGTAAACCTGCAACATCTTGGTTCCAGACCAACAAGATTGACGTTATGGAGTGGCCAGCCCAATCCCCGCATCCTAATCCAATAGAAAACTTGTGGGTTGACATCAAAAATGCAGTTTCTGAGGCAAAACCAAGAAATAGAGAGGAACTGTGGAATGTAGTCCAATCATCCTGGGCTGGAATATATGTTCACAGGTGCCAGAAGTTGGTTGACTCCATGCAACACAGATGTACAGCAGTTCTCAGAAACAGTGCTTATACAACTAAATATTAATCTTCAAACATTTTTCAATTTATATAGTGAATGTTTGAGTTTGTAAAGAAGAATACAAACACTGCTATTTTTTTGAACAGTCTAATATTCACTTTTATTCAATTTTTTTAGAGGAACAACACACATTTTATATATTTTTCTTCATGTTTTGATTTGGAATAGAATGTGTAGTGTTCCCAATGTATTTGTGTGTATGGAAATAAAAGCTATTAGAAGGATTTTGAGCTTTGTTCACTTTTTCAACACACTGCCATTATTTTGAACACAACTGTATGTAGCATTCCCTGGCCCATGCTCATTCATAGCTTGATGTCCCATTGAAAGATATGAAATAAAAGTAAATGGAATATAAATAAATGTTTGGTGCATATGAGTAAAACAAACCTGAATAGGCAAAACACAGATTTGCCTAAAAACAGGAGTTTTTGTTTTTATTTGCTCCTTTGTACCTGCTAAAATCATAAAAACAGCTTTTGTCGCAGTACTTGCCTTCTATCAGGAGCTTCCTCCTGCAGTACTTCACCTCTACCACTATGTGCCATTGTCTTCCAGACTGAATGACATACGAAACTATTCCATGGAATTTCTGTGAGCCCAGGCTTTCTTGGAACCGCCTTTTAAGCCAGCATCATGAAGAAGCCTTGACTCACAGAACTTCTAGACTGATCAGTGCTCACATGTTATTACATGAGAGCTGCTCAGCTCAAGAAAAGTGATGAGACAAATATACCCGAGTTTGGTTTAGGTAGAGTTTGCTGATTATTACTGAAGATTGGGTGATGAATCCAAACCACACCGAAGTCAAAGGGAGTTGAATCTCAGAAAACAGTATGGTCCTTTTTTAAGCTAATAGGCAAGGAATTGTCCAACAAATGGCATGGGAGGATGGGTATCACCCTGGGGAACATGTGCCAAAGCAAAAAAAAAAAGTTAAACCTTTTGTTTGGTTGAGAGCAGAAACATTAATAATGCCTAAAGGGAAACATACATACTATAAATACTAAATACCATTCGCAGCCACGGCTGACAATCACAAGGTCCCAGCCACTGATTGCCCGCTGGCACCCGGCGAGTTCCGAGGATACAGATCTCTCCCCTGTCAGCTCCTTCACACTGCTTTGTATGGCTCTGCATAGCAGAGCCATACAAAGCAGTGTGCTTACAGTGAAACACACACACAGCCCCCATAGTAAAACAGCACACAGCACACAGTTAACCCTTTGATCGCCCCATATGTTAACCCCTTTCTGTCCAGTGCCATTAGTACAGTATCAGTGCTTATTATTAGCACTGATCACTGCATTGGTGTTTATGGAGATTTCAGTGACAGTCAGTTCCCCCCCAGTGTCAGAATGCCTGCCGCAGTCCCGCAGTCCCACTATAAGTCACTGATTGCCGCCATTAGTAGTAAAAAAAATATTTTTTTAAAATTCCGTATATATACCGCCATTTCTAAATGCCATAACTATTGCGTAAACCATTTAATTTACACATATTGGAATTTTTTTTTGCAAAGACATGTACCAGAATACATTTTGGACTAAATTTATGACGAAATTTGATTTTTTAAAATTTTTTACTGGACATGTTTAATAGCAAAAAGTAAAAAATATTGTTTTTTCTTACAATTGTTGGTCTTTTTTTTTTAATAGTGCATAAAATAAAAAACGCACAGGTGATCAAATATCACCACGAAGCAAACAGAGGGCACACATGCCCTATTTATTTATGTTGCTGAGCCTGCAGCTACCACCCGGTTACAATAAATCTACTGTGACCAGGCAGCAAGTGGTTAAATTGCTAGTAAATTACAACAATCAGCTGCTTCCTTCTGTTTGTAAACAAAGTAGTGGGGAATTCCTTCTATCTATACCAGACCCTTGTCCTAGATGAGGGTCTTGTATAGATGTTAATGGAGGACCCCACAAAAAATAGGCCCCTAAAATACATACCAGACCTTTATCATTGGTTAGGTCTGTGATAGGTGTCAAGGGGAAACCCACACAATAAAAGAAAACAAAAAAAGTTTGGGGTCCCCTTAAATTACACACCACATCCTTCACGGACCCCACTTAATTCAGCCATTCGCTGAACCTGCAGACAAGCAAAATTAGTTCCAAAATGGGTTTGGACCGAATGGACAGCTTATCCCTACCCAAAAGAAAAGACTGTCCCCTGCTGCCACCGAGGAAGAAAAGGAAGGACCCTTGTGTCACCGTACCTGCTTGAAGACTAAAGAACAGAAATGTTTTTTTTTAAGGGTCTTTAGGGAGCTGAAATGGTAGTGAATACCCAGAATGTTGTTGACCTGAAATGTTTTTGGTTGGATTGGGTGGAAATATTAGGTGGATTATTGGTTCGCTGCACGATAAGACAGCCTGCGCATGGTCGAATTGCCCTAGAAATTCTATGGCTGACCTTAACACATGGGAGTTGATTTACTAAAACTGGACAGTGTAACATCTGGTGCAGCTGTGCATGGTAACCAATCAGCTTCTAACTTCAGCTCTTTTAATTAAGCTTTGGAAAAAAATCTGGAAGCTGATTGGTTCCTATGCAGAGCTGCACCAGATTTTGCACTCTCCAGTTTTAGAAAATCAACCCCAATTTCTTATTGGTTGTCAGACATTGGTGCTGCTACTCATTGTTCCCTGTTTTAACAGGAGATAATTTGTTTTGTCTATGCACATGTTACTTTCACTTTTCATAGTAACTATGTTTTGAATATAAATATCTCTGACCAGCTATAGAAAGATGATGATGTTTTTAAATGTATATTGGCGTGTAATAATCTCAGTTGTTTTACTAACAGTAAATAACCCTATTGCACTCGGGAGATCAGTAATAAAGAATACAGCTGCTGCAGATTCTCTTGGGTTGCATAGTTTTTAATTACGGTTCTGCTTCGTGAGTTTGTAAGGCATGGGTCCAGAAAGCAGAGTATGATGGACAGCTTGCTTCCCCAAGAGATTCTGCTGATATACTCACCCGAGTCATAGTTCAAGAGTGATTCCTAGGCCCTGCCTGTGTAAATAATGGGAAGATTATTGGCTACCTTGGACCAGTTAGAACAATTCTTTCCACCCTGATATAATGCCAGCATAAAAATAACAAAAACACATTTTTTTGTGTGTGGTAAGTTTATGCAAGGACTGACAATCAGGGGATAGACTCTGTTTAACTTGCCAGTATACATTAATTAGTTTCAGGGTTAGAATCTGAGTCACACCAGTATTGTATGGTGAGCCAGTGATGAGTGCAGCCACATTATAGGGTTGGGGTGCAGGACCGGACTCTGGTGAGATTATTATCTTTGAAGTTTTTATATTCTTGCATTTTCTTGATCAGTTTTTCTACAAATTCTCTAATATCTTCCCACGCACTAAGCACATTCTACACATCTTGGTGCAGCTGTTTAAATTGGTAACCCGTCCCAGATGTTTCCACCCTTCTTCTCTTGGTTTTCTAAGGTGAGGATGTAGTAGGGAATCTCTCCAGTTATGTCACAGACAGCAGTAAAAACTTGATAGAAGTTCTTTAGGTCAAAAGGTAGCATTCTGTAGTCCATAGGTTAATCGCAATCTACCTTTTGATCGTGGCTGGGTAGATCGCAACTCCATGTGCCAGCTGACCCTACTTGCCACCTCTCAGACCTCAAATAAGAAAAGCAAGAGGTATTGCAGAGCTGAGGGAAGCCCTAGGCTCCTCCTCAGCTTGGATGTGTCATTTAACAAAGTTGAGGCAAGATCTAGCAGAAATTTTCTCACTTTGCTGGGTCTAGTGAGTAAATTGTACAGGGAGGGGTGGGGGGGACTTGAGCTGTGAGTGATTTTATCTTTGGGGATAAATGTTTGTACTGGAAGAGGGTTATTTTTGGTTGTTGGGGAAATGTGTCTTAGTTACTCCTTACCTCTTCACTGTATGTTACATACTACTGACCTCTGCACTGTGCGTTATACAGTACTGACCTCTGCACTGTGCATTACATACCACTAACCCCTGCACTTTGCATGACATACTACAGACCTCTAAACTCTGTGTTTTCACTACTGACCCCTACATGTTGCATTACTTACTTCTGACCACTGAACTGTGCATTACATACTACTGACCCCTGCATTCTTCATTTGTCCTAAACGAGGGGCGGACTGACAACTCATGGGGCCGCCAGGAAATAGGGGATCATGGGGCCCCTGTGTCCTTGCCCAAACTAAAAAAAGCCTATGAAAGGTACCAGGGGCATCTCATGGGGCCTCCTACTGACCCCGGGCCCTCGGGCAGTGCCCGAGTTTCCAAATGGTTAGTCCGCCCCTGTCCTAAACCCTTCACTATGCATTACATACTACTGACCTCCGCACTCTGTGTTACTTACTGCTGACCCCTGCACTCAGTGTTACAGACTATTGATCTCTCCACTCTGTGTTACATGCTACTGATCTCTGCACTCTGTGTTATTACTCATAACCCCTGCACTCTTACGCCTTAAAGACACAGCTCTATTACTTAATTTTCTTACTTGAGCTTCCTATGAATATGCTGAAGAAAGAAAGAAAAGCCAAATTACCTCATCAGTGTTTTTCTAGCCCTTTATAGTCTAGTTAGTAGGCTGGTAATGGACTGGTGACCAAACTGCATTACCTAACTGCAGAAGAGATAGGTGAGGTCACCATACTAACTATTTTGTCTGGTGGGGAAGTCTAGGTCTCAAGACCGGATAAACAGAAATACTGTACAAATCTTTGTGCAAGTAAGGCACCTCAAATAAATGCAATTCAACTGTGTATTTAGCTTTTTGCCTGGCTTTCACCATTAAATTATTATTGAAGAAGATATTTATCTTGTTTAAGTTCAGTTCATGATCGCTGTGTGGTAATTAGGCTTCAAACTACTCAAAACCGCTGCTCAAAACCAGGGTGAATAATTGTTTGCTAAATGAAGCCTGATGTTACATTATACACATTAGAAACACAAGTCTGGCTCTGTGTTCCGGCATGCAGGTGAATAGAGTCCTGTTGCTTACACTTTGGGGTTGATGCATGGAAGTTTTGCTCAGTGATTTCATTGCAGGCGCCGGGGAAGCCATCACTGAGCTCAGACTTGGGAGAGAAGTGGATCTCCTGGATAAACAATAATGTTTATGCGAATTTAGTTTACATTATGGATAAAAACAATCTCCCTCTGCTTCTCCTCCCCGTCTCTGCTCTCTCCAACATGTGTTGTTTTGGACTTTCAGAGGCTGACAGATGGGATGTGTCACGTTAGGAGGGGTGGGAGGGCATCTTAAGTTTTAAACTTTCTCAATGAAATGAGGAGGTCTCCATCCCAGTGCAATGCACTGAAAAACACATATGATTGTACTATATTAACCATTTCATGGGCAGCGCCCTTTACATCTGCCTGCAAGTGTGCAATCCAAGCGCACTGTTCCTGTGTTAAAAATGGCTGTGTGTTCGATATTAGATATTATATTTGTTCAGGAAACCCATTTTAAACAGGAAGGCTCTTTTCCTTTAGCTTCTAAGAACTTTTCACAGTCATATTCATCTTCTGACCCCTCCGGGAAAGCCAGAGTGGTTATATTGATTCAGAAAAACTGCTCCCTATGGGTCTCCTCCTCCAGGGTTGACCCACTGGGTCGCTACGTTTTATTGGAATGTATGTACGAGGGATCCCCACTTGTCCTTTTGAACCTGTATGCACCTAATTCTGGTAAGCTGACATTTCTCTCTCAAACGCTAGATAAACTATATTTGCTATCCACCCTACACATGATTTTCGGAGGAGATCTTAACTTGATTATGTCTGCTCACAAGGATAGGAAGGTTCTCTTTGCATCTACTCCCTCGAAAAGGCAATGCTCCTCTTCAAAAACTTTCTATAAACTGATATGGGAGCATTGCCTTTTTGACGCCTGGCGGGTTAGGCATCCTCTCCATAGACAGTTCACATTTTACTCTACTCCACATCGCGTATTCTCGCGATTGGATAATTTTTTTGTCACCGCCCTCCTGCTCACCTTTTTGGTTTCTTCCAAGATCAACCCTATGACTTGGTCAGATCATGCTTTTCTAGCGCTTAATCTTCTTTTCCCTACCTCCCCCCCTAAAGTCTGTCACCGGTGCCTCAATGAGAGTTTTCTGCACTCAGACCACCTTCGAGAGGAACTCTCTCAGGGGCTGGATGCATATTTCCAGTGCAATATTGGTTTAATTGCCTCCTCTTCAACCCTTTGGGAGGATCGCAAGGCTGTCTTTAGAGGACTTTATATCTCTATGGGCGCTCGTTTGAAGAAGACCTCGGTAAGCACCAGACAATCTCTTTTAAGACAACTGTCTTTAGCTGAAGGACGGTTCCTAAACAAACAGTCTATCGCTCGGCTTCAGAAAGTAGCCCACCTACGCCACCAAATCAAAGCCCTTGATCTCCATAAAACTGCCCAGTCCCTTGCCTGGGCTAAGCAGAAATTCTATGAATTCTCTAACAAACCACATTGCATGCCTGATTCCCCCCCCCCCCCAACCTCCAGAAGGCAGCTTTTGACGCTTTCTTCGAACCCTTGCGTCTTCCAGGTTTGTCACCAACCGATGTCTTGTCTCTAAATGAGGACATCTCCCCTGAATAATTACTAGATGTTGTCAAACACCTCCCTAGACACAAATCTCCAGGGCCGGATGGTTTTCCTTACTCGTACTACAAGACTTTTATAGGCACCCTGGCCCCCCCATCTTCTGTCCTTGTTCCAAGATCTTTTGAAAGGTTTTCCCCGTATGATGATTTTACACATGCATACATCTCGGTGATTCCTAAGCCAGACAAGGACCTCTCCCTCCCGGATAACTACCGCCCTATAGCTTTATTAAACTCTGACTACAAGATATTCACAAAAATATTGGCTAATAGGTTGGCCAGATGTATATCCAAACTTATACACAGAGACTAGGTGGGTTTTGTACCGGCTAGAGATGCCGCAGATAACACAAGGAGGACTATCGATTTGATCAATCTTGTTAATAAGTCCTTGACTCCCGCTCTCTTGTTGAGCTTGGACACCCAAAAAGCATTTGACCGACTTAGCTGGCCTTATATGTTTCTGGTCCTGGAGAGATTTGGGTTTAGTGGCCCATTTATGGCAGCCCTGAAAGCTTTATATTCCACCCCTACCTCCCAGTTCAAATTAGCATAATGTCAAACGGTACGCGCCAGGGATGCCTGCCTTACCCTCTGCTGTTTATCCTCTGTTTGGAACCCCTGGCCATCGCCATTAGATCCAACCCGGATATACAGGGGATACGCACTCATGACTGTGATTTTAAATTGTCCCTGTTCGCTGATGGTATCTTGCTGACACTGATGGAGCCCCATACTTCCTTACCTGTTTTGCACCGTACTTTACAACTCTTTGGTGCCTTGCCAGGATATAAAGTTAATGCGTTTAAAACTGAAGCACTACCACTCCATATCTCACCTACAGTCCTATCCTCCCTTCAGTTAAACTATCCTTACAGGTGGTGTCCTCACTCCCTGAAATATTTGGGTACCAACCTTACTTCCTCATATCACTCAATTTATGCTGCTAACTTCCCTCCTCTGTTCCATGCAATTTCCCAATCCTTATAATCCTGGGACACCCTTCCCATTTCTTTCCTTGGATGGATCAACATACTGAAAATGACTATATTGCCCAAGCTTCTGTATCTGTTTGAGACACTTCCTGTCCCTATCCCCATGCCCAAATCTTCAGAAGTCGTTTCTCCATTTCATCTGGCATAACAAAACGCTGACATCTCCTCTTACAAACGTTTCCTACTGGGACCCATGCAGTTCACGTTATCTATATGGAGGAGGTGTAGGCTCCAAGTGTTCCCCCATGACCAATGTAATTTTTAATCCAAGCCTCTTGGATAGTCTGGCCATGGCTCGTGTGCGCCATTGGGCCGAGGCTAACCTATTCCAATTGCGACATTTGGTCAATCCAGCAACTCGCAAGCTTAAATCCTTCCCTGACATTCAAAAAGTCACTCATATGCCAACCCACCAGAAATTTTGTTTATCAGATATGTAATTCTTTTTCTCCTGCAAAGCCTCTTCTCTGAGCCTACCCCTTTTAAGAGTATCTGCATCCAAGGCCCATACCAAAGGGGTATAATTTCCTCTGCATATAAACTGCTTTTAGAGTCCTGCCCCCTTTCTATTGATACTCACCTTTATATGCATAAATGGCCCCCGATTCCTCCAATGCGATATTGGTTTGGATCAATGGAACAGGATTTGGGAAGTCGCCTCTAAATCTTCTATATGTGTAGAATATAAAGAAAATACTTATAAAATCCTGATGTTTTGGTAAAGGACCCCTGAGGTTCTCCATGCTCGTAACCCAAATGTTTCTTCTGTCTGCTGGCATTGTGGCAAGGAAACTGGCACTCTTTTCCACATTTTCTGGGATTGCTGGTCCATTGCGTCATTTTGGAGAGAGGTCCTTATCCTATTGCGGTTACTTTTGCAGGCTCCTGTCCCTTTTGAGTTCATTTACTTTTTGCGGGGCCTACGTTTTTCGGGCCTCTCCAAATATGCACAGAAACTTTCCACTCACATTTTAACAGCAGCCAGAAGAACCATTCCCATACACTGGCTTTCTTCTATACCCCCCACGTTGCTGGAATTGATGAAGGGTATAGCAGAGATTAGAAGGATGAAGTACCTAACTGCTTTACACGCTGATTCTGTTCCTGCGTTTGAGGCAGTTTGGGACCCATGGGACACTTATAACACTGACATGTCTGCTCAGATTGTTTGTGATTGATTGCCATTTCACTGATCTGTATTGATATTGTATGTACTTATGCACCTCTCATCGATGAGCCTGTTTTTTCAGCTTTCTCTCTTTTTCTTCTTTTACTTTATGTTTATCTATGCGACTTGTTTGTTGTAAATGTTTGCAAATCAATAAAAAGTTATTTACAAAAAAAAAAATAGCTGTGTGTATAAGTGGGTGCTACAGCGACCGTTGGCTGGAACTGAACAGAATCTGCAAGGGAGAATGTCACCAGCACACAAAGGATCACCAATATGGGTCCAAACGTTTTAATGAACGATCACATAGTTACAGCAAGGCAACGTTTTGGAGTCTTGCACGACCCTTCATCACATGCCTGATGAAGGGGTCCTGCGAGACTCCAAAATGTTGCCTTGCTGTAACTATGTGATCGTTCATTAAAACTTTTGGACCCATATTGGTGATCCTTTGTGTGCTGGTGACATTCTTCCTTGCTTTACTTCTGCCTTATGCATTCTATGCATTAAACTTCTGTGAGCTGATCCAGCAGCTGCTTTTGATTCCAGCTGAATAAGCCTCATTGCTTGTGGATTTATAGAAATGTCTTTTGCAGAGATTTTTCTCATCCCTGCTGTCAGTACTTTAAGATACACATTTGTATGTGTCTACAGCCTCCATACCTCACTAGTAAACACAAGCTGTTATGCACACAGAAAGCAGGCAATTGTACACAAGCACACATTTGTGCATATTTTGCATGGTGACGAGATGGTCTCTCTTGCTATGACTCATATAACATGTGCATTACAAGTGACATTTACTATAGATGAAAAGGCAAGCTGTTGGCTGGGGAATAAATAGAAATAGTAGTGCTGAAATTAGTTTAGAAGGTCCTTGGAACTAAATACTTACAGATGTAGTGGGGGGAAAAAAAGCACCATTAAAAATTAAAACTGTAGCCAGAATTTATTAAAAAAAAATTCTTGCAAGTGCCTTAAAGTGTAAGTAAACCTACAATATGTGTTTCAGTGTGCTTGACATCATGCCTTGCTGTATACAGTTTAATAAAAGCAGAAATCTGGTCAAAACTTTTATTTTCCCATGCAGTGGGGCTGTGCCCACACTGCATGGGTTAACTGCTCATTTTGTACAAGGGCTTAGGGAAAAGCTGTACTTACCCATTTCTCCGATCCTCCAGAAAACCGCTCTCCCCCATGTCTAGTGTTTCTGCCTCCCTTACATCTTTGTGCATGGGTGTGATGATGTCAGAAACAGCCCATTCACAAGACCGCTAGCGTATGGGTGGGCAGGAGCAGGGGTCTTGCGTTTGGAGGAACAGCAGTTGGGTAAGTATATCTTTGCTTTCCGAGCCCCTAGACAAAAACTAGCATTAAATCTATGCAATGTGGTCACAGCCCCACTGCATGGGAAATAATAATTTTGCCCTGAATTCTTTAAACAAATCATTTTTATTTATTACAGGCATTTAAATAGCTGCAGCAATTTACACAGTCTTTACATACTGTACATTCACACAAGTCCTTTCTCTCAAGGAGCTTACAATGTAAGGTCCCTACCTCACATGCAGACATAGAAAGGCCAATTAAGAAAGCAGTCAATTATTGCAAATAATGCAAACTCCACGTATTTTGGCTGGGATTTGAACTTAGTACCCTAATACCTCAAGTGCACAAGGCAGAAGTGGTCACTAAGTCACTTCTAATTAAACAAATCATTGTTGTGACTGTTTCCTGCCTGTAAATTCTGCCAGTAACATGACTGTTGGACTTGCAGAATGCCGAGGGTAATACTTACCCCTAAGCCATAAAAACCACCACCACCCTTCAAAAACCTTCCCCACCCAAATGACCACGCGACTCTCTTTCTGGTGTAAAAACCGGCCATAGCAGCCATTTATTTAACATAACTCAACATAACACTTCTTACAGTAAACTTAATAATACCTGACAGTAAAATCCCAACCAGGTCCAAGGTCTTCGAAGGCACCATTACTCCCATCACAAACTTGGCTGTATCTGACACCCAATGAAAGGCCCCCAGCCGCTACTACACCGCCTCAGGGACAATACTACAGTTACGTAGTCTCAGATACAGCCAATGAACTCCCACATTACCAACCTGACCTTATAATTGGGAAGGGACACCCATACCTACGATGGGCCCAACCCATAATTCACCAAATTGTCACTCCAACACCGCCTTCAAAGACCCATCGACCCCTGCCGGCTGCCATGACAAAAACAAACAAACGAACACCTCGGGACAGAAACAGCTGTCCTGAACAATGAACAAACTCAATAAACCCACACAAAACAAACACCACGAACAAACCAAAAACCAAACAGCAAAACCAACACCAGGACAAACACAAAGGACAAACCATGACCAACACATCCAACAAAATACAAAAACAGCTCCAGGGAGGGAGGACGGGAGAAACCACCCCGTGATGGCACAAGCTCCGACTGAACTCCGACAAGACCCAACCCCCCTTTTCAAATCCTGGCAAGACCACCCTTCAATGCTGCGTACTCCAATCAAGTAAGCAACCACCCCCCCCCCCCCCCTTTTTCTCTTGCATAGACTCCCACCCAAAATACACGCTCCGCCTCGTCTGCACGCCCCAGTCATGCTGGCCCTCACTTTTAGCTTCGCTCAGTCCAGGCCCTGACTGCACTTGCTGTTTCAGGCTGACAACACTAAGCTGCTGTCTTGCAATCAGCAGCAACGTTGACCAATTATGTGATAGTATTTTGCTATGACAGGTTCTCTTCAATTAGACATTAGGGGTCTGTTAGACCACTGACATCCTTTTTGTCCTCTACTCTGAGTTAATTGAGCACAGATCGTACTCCATTAGCTTCTTTTCCGGCCACAGTGGCCAGGGAAACTAACAGCAGAAACCGGGTTCTTACTAGTTAGTGGTGAACATACATTCGCAGGTCTCTTTCCCCTTACCTGGTGATGCCTGCAGGTGGGATAGCTGAGCCCAGTATACTTGGAGATGACAACACTTTCAGGGGTCCATGGAAGCGATCAGGTGACTGTACAGCCACCAGATTGCTTTCATCTAAAAGCTGACAGTTGGCTTTTCAATTGTATCTGCATTGCTACAACAGCTGTAAAAAAAAAAGATGTGTGTAAAACCTCTACTGATGCTGACAAAAGGCTTATGTCAGTGACAGCAAAAGGGTTAGACATACAATACGGAAACCGACATAACAATAATGCTGGATGCTCTGGCCTTTTCCTGCTTTACTAAGAAAAAAAAACATTTCTGTATCATTCAGTCCGTGTTGTTGAAGGAGATTTACCTTCAGTTTGTGTCTGGTAAAATTTTTTATTCTGTACAAAGTGTACAGAAATCTCTCCATTAGAGAAGCAGTAAAACTCACTGTGTTCTAACCCATCCTTTCTTTATTCAAAACTAAAACTAAAAATCATTTGGTGGGTGTACACTTTAGTTTGGGTTCCTGTCCTACACTTTGAAACTAGATTGTCCAACTATTGACTGGTACTACAAACTATGCCATTTAAGTTCTCAGGGGCACCAATAAGGACATTGAAGGTAAACATATTTAGCCCCCTCCTAGATAGGTGCTAGGATTCGTTAGATTTAGTGCTGGCTCACTGTGCTCAGTGGAACTGCATTTTTGTTTGCTAGGTAAATTTAGCTTGTCTCATTGTTACCAGAGTTGCTGTAATTGGTAAATTTAGCTGTGCTCATTGTAATCAGTGCAGCTGCATGTGATTAGTAAGGTCTGCTCAGTGTTTCAGCTGCTGCTGGTTTACCTGCTCCCTCTGCTTTCTATAGAGCAGTAGAATCCTCTGTAACAGATGTAGAGCAATGAAAATAGAAGTATGAATTTTTATACAGCCCTGGCTTAGGGAGGGTGGCTCTGAAGGCTGTTGGTAGTATATAAATTCTCTGGGATACTGAGCTTCTAGGTCTTTCCCTGCAGGGGTCTTGCTCTGCCCTCGGGGCAGAGCTGCTATGTGCTTGCTGTTTGTGGGGCCTCAGGTGAGCACTGGAGGATGTGGATGCTGACACTACAGAGAGTTGACTGAGGGACTGTCATCTGAAGATCTAGTCTGGTATTACAGAAGAAAGGTGCTGCATGGATGTTGGAAGGAGGCAACCAACTTTCCCTGGACATTTTGTGAGTACAGACTGCTGTGAGAGATCTTAGAGACTTTTGGGCTGCTTCTACCCCTCTTGTGCTAGAGACTCAGCATTTGTTTGTCTAAAGGGGAAATCGGCTGGTGTCCTGAAGAGCTCAGTCTATCTACTACAAAGCCAAGTCCACAGTTTGCTATTGCAAGGACTTCTCCTTCAGTTTTCAGAAGGGAGTTTACTGCCCTCGACCTGTACATAGCTCTCTTTTTGGAGTATCCCACTCAATACCCTCAACTCTATCCCAGCTACTCCAAAATTAAAAACAACAAACATAACACCCCTAGACTTGTTATTGAGGCAAAGAGTGATTGTGATCGTGTGCCTGGCTGTGTGGGCAATCTACAGGGAAAAGAACATGGGCAAATTTCCAGAGGCTCCTTCTGGGGTAGCGCTACAGTAGTGCATTCCTCTCTCACTTCTTACATCATTTACACAGAAATACTGCAAAAGAAAAGGACATTATAGATAGCACACTTAATCCTTACACACTTTTCTTTGTTTCAGCACAAAATTTTTCTTCACTGTATAAAAGTAGAAAATTTAAAAAATGGTGGAAAATAGACAGAGCAGTAAAAAAAACACTGGCCAAATTGAAAAGCTAATTACACTACTAGTACTTCTTTTCCTAGAAGTTTTCATTCATTGACAGTAATGGGTTACACCTAGTTTGGGTAAAGAAAAACATCAGGACTATTTTATGCCTAAAGTACCTGCAAAATACCTTGAGACATGCACAGCAATAAATAAATTAAAGGCAAGTATGCTTGGAGGTAACCCATTTCTAATTAAAGGTACAAAGAAAAACCAGAAGCCCAGCACAGCATAAATGCAGCTGAAGACCTCCAGTGTGTCTCAGCAATCAATAAGTATTTTTTTAAGTAAGAATAATGTTAGTCACTTTGGCTGTGACTGTCACTAACATCCCTAAATAGGCACACTATCCACTCTTGGGACATTTATGCATAGTGCTGGTGGGGGACCTCAGAAGAGGAGGTTCAGGGCCGCTCTGCACAATACCATTGCACAGATCAGGTAAGTATACCATGCTTATTATTTTGATAAGAATAATATATTTTACAACTACTTTAAGTAAACAGAGTTCATGAAAAAGGAGAAGTTGTCCAATGCTTCTTACTTGAAAAGGGGCATCAACTGTCTTCTTGGTATATCTTAAGAACTGGGAAGTTATGAGTAAAAGTCACAGTTAAACCTCCACGTTATGTGTAAAAGAGTGAACATTACAGTTAACCTTTATGGTTAAGAAGAAGTGACCGGAGAGAAGGAGAAGCAGACAGCTGGGAGTGGAAGCAGTAGTGGGTGATGGGGTTTCTGGCAGTGAGCAGTAGCTTGGTACTTCGTGCACATCAATGAGTGGCAGTGTCTCTTATCAATGAGCCTGCTGTGGAGCAGAACCCTCTCAGGGACCAAGCCTGGAAGCCCCAATGTGCAAGGCCTGCGAGATGACGTATGGTGACTTCCCTCTGTACCTTCAGGAAAACTATAGTTTATGGTGCAGTGAAATGAGTCAGGACAAAGTGGTTGAGATAAGTAAGTGCTTTGTGCTACATTCTCAAAACGATTTTGTAGACAGGTAGGAATAGACCATGTCGCCGGCTGAAGAGGAGACGTCCTTCTAGACATGTGCAAAGGGCTCTGAAGTATAATGTGACGTGTGAGTGCCACCAACCCACACTGAAGTGAATTAATGGTGCATTATAATGGCTTGCAGTACTCCTCAGGACCCCCTAGGGCTGATCTGGTTAAACCTGCTAACACACTGGAGGTCTTCATCTGCATTTTGGCTGTGCTGGGCTTCTGGTAATTCTTACCTCCATGCATATCTGCCTACAATTTATTTTTTGCCCTGCATTTTCTGAAATAGGTTTTTTTTTTAGTTAGATGGCTGAGAAGCAGCCTAGGTGATAGTCAGAGGGTCGAATTTGGGTCAGGGCTGAGGGGCTCTGCAGATCAGCTCTCTGATACCTCTCCCAGATCAAGATACTTAGAGCAGTCTCTAGAACTCAGTGGGCTTGGGCAAGGAGGAGCTGGTCAGGACTTTTAAGGCATCCTCACCAATCCCCAAGCAGGAGCCTTGCATAGGGTCAGGACAGTCCTTAAGAGTGGCTGAGCCTGCTGAGAGTCAGGAGAGTTTGGGTGGAAGAGGGAGTGTGAGGAAGAGCTGTAGGAGCCTGGGAGAGGGTTTAGTGGGAAGAGGCCTACCTAGGCAGAAAGCTTGAACGGAGGATCATTCAGACCTCACCGGCCCCCAGAGCAAGGACCACCTGTGCAGCAGGGAAGGAGCCAACCCACCAGCTCACAGGAAACTGAGTGAGTAATCCTAAACCCCCTGGGCTAGTTAAGGGGAAAGGGGCATTTGGGTGGGAAACCTGAATCGCTCTATACCTGTTTCATCTGAAAGTGGCAGGCACTAGATCTCCTTGTCCAGGGATTCCCTCAGGTGGCTGAAGAGGAGATTTCATCTGGGGTCTGGGGAGGTACACCAGGAGAGGCTGGAGAGCTCTCCCAGAAGAGATTGTCTAAAAAACCTGTACATAGTTGTTAAGGAGTTTGTCCTCAGTTCACAGTTCCCTTGGGCATCGCATGCATCCCTCAACCCTATCCAAGTTCAATACCCCTTAATTAAACCTAAAAAAACAGGCTCAAGGACTGTTTACTGTCTCCTGTGTGCAAGATCTCAAGAAAATGCATGCTGCCTGGCTGTGCAGGACTATAGGGGGACCCAAATCTGCAACTCCTACGGGTGTAGTGCTACATTTGCAAAAGTATAAAACTAATGCCTCCATGACATGTGCATTTGCCTGCATACACCGGATTGCAGTGGTAAAAATCAGCAGATTTGTTTGGCTGGAAAGACAAGTGCATGTGAATAGCAGCAGCTGTTCAGCCTGTAAAATGTAATGACAGTCTGAAAGCAGCCATCACTGTAGCCTTTTTCCAAGTGGTTACCTGCATTTAGGGACAGGTGTCCAAGCTTGGAAGGAGTCAGATTCACCCATAACTGCAGGTAACTGCTTGGTGTGCAGCTACATGCAAACAGTGACAGCTGCTGTCAACTTGTCATCATTTTGTACAGGCACCTGTCATTCCAGCTGCAAGAATCTGCTGATTCTTACAGCTGGAATCCAGTGTATGTGGATAAATGCCCATGTGTTTTTAAAGTGATTGTAAATGCAATTTTATTTTTAAATAACAAACAGGTTTAAACTTACCTTCTCTGTGCAATGGAACCTTCTTTTCTTGGGGTCCCCCACCGGCACGTATATTTCCTCCTCTCCGGCAAGTCCACCCATAGGAAGCCACTGCCTATGGGGGCACTGGTGTGGGCTCGCTCTTGAGCTCTGCTGCCTTTCTCTACCCCTTTCTCTTGTCACTGGCTTTGATTGACAGCACCAGGAGTTAATGGCTCCCACTGCCTTAGCAAAGCTTGTGAGACCAGAAAGTGAGGAGAGCTGCAGATGGGCACAGTGCTGGATCGAATGAAGACTCAGGTAAGTATAAGGGGGTGTGAGGGGGGATACTACCTAAATATTTTTTAACTTAATGCAAGAAATGCATTAAGGTAAAAAATGTTAGACTTTATAACCACTTTATTCTCTTGCTGACCATGTTATTTGAGGTGGCAAGTTGGGTGGGCCCCAACACCCACACACCACACATATATGTCCATGGCAGCTGAGGTTTCTGTGCTGAGAGCATGCTTACTGCGAACGCCCAACACAGTGACTGAGATGCCACTAACAGCTTCAGGTCTCTAGTTATGATCGGGAGCCACCAGGACAGGTTCCTGATCCTGTGTCCACTGTGACAGCCAACCACAGTGGCCACATGATAAGGAAGTCCACCACACCCCTCACCTCAAGACCTACTTAAAGGGCATGGCTGCCGAGTGTGATGGAATTCATATTGGAGTGTCTATTTCTTTGATATTACCAATTAAAACGTAACAAACGTTCTTCTAACTGTTCCTCATTTTATAAAAAAAATAAAATGGTTTGCCTGCCATTGGATTTTATTAGACAACAACTTTCATAAAAGCCTTTACCCATGAAAAAAAAACAGCATTTGTATTTAAACGTCACCTCCTAGCATTACTATCAATGGTTAATTTAGTTACGCTTAAAAAAAATTGCTGTTATCCCATCCACAGCACTGCCGACCTGGGGTGATAAAGAGCTTTGCAATGTTCTGCTTATTGTTAATGGCAGTCCACTTAGCTGTCTTCCTCAGAAAAAACAGATGAAAGATCTAGAGAGTGGAGCAGAGGGGATTTGCTGTAGATTTCTGGCTTGATAACTAAAGGAGTTGTCCCAGCACAGTGCAGATCTGTGGAATGGAAGGGGTTCATTGAGTAATGTCTGTCTGTGGTCTCTCTGCATGGTAGGGAAATAGACCTCATCTGAAAGTCAGAAGGAAAGGTCAGACGTAATATAAGGAGGCAAATTCCAGATACATTCTCGCCCCCTCACCCCTGTATTTTTCCCTAAACCTTCCCCAGCTCTACATTTCTCCTCAGCCCAACTACCTCACCCCTGCAGCGCCACCCCCATACTCCATCTCTCCACTACTCCTTACAGGCTCCTCTTAATATAAACAAGAACATTGACTTAACTTAAGAAATCAACAGAATGTGAGCAAATAGAGAGGAGAGAAACTAAGAGACTAGACGATATGTTATTGTATGGCTGAAAAGCAAGATAAGAATGCAGACCAGCTTTGCTTTGCTGTGCTTGCTAGACAACAGAAGGTCCAATATTTTCCTATTCTATGGATGCTTTTTGATCACCAGTAATAAATCTTACTTAGTCCCATGGTATGTTATTATAGGTTTTTTTTTTCAGTCCCTTCGGGCTTTATCCAAAATGATTTGCCAAGGACTTCTAAACCTTGAATAAATTGTTATTCAGCAAGCTAGAGAACCATAGAAAAATGTCTGCTGTGCATAAGTGTGATAGCCCGGTACAGGTGTAGAAGAAGACTTCACGTCAAAGGGATATAACTTTAAGCTTTGATGCCCTCTAGGACTGGAGGTGTCCTGAAGCCATCACAAGAAACTAACAAATAAGGGGGGGACCCTCCTAGGGCAGACACTGAATATACATACAGGGTGACCTTGCTGGTGTCCAAACTGGCTTACACATTTCGAAGGCTGCACCTTCTTTGGCTCTGTTGAAGAAGGTGAAGCCTTTGAAATGCATCAGCAATCATCAAGGTACCCCTGTACTCTGAATTATACTTTGTCTAGAACTTTAGAGCTATGAACAAGTAGCTCGATTAGCGATTTTAATTCACATGTTTATGAGTCTAATTTATAGCAATTTCTTATTAAATGTGGAATAATGCACTAGGTTTATGCTCCCTCTTTTGTTCATTATTCAGCAAGCCAGTAATGCCTCTTTTGTTTTTACGAACCATAATGGTAGCATGTTCTTCGACATTTATAAATACTATACTAGTACTTTGCTAATATAGGTTGGGCTACCACTACATGGGGCAGGTTCCCTACACTAGCATTCTGAAGTGGATCTACTTCAAAGCTTAGCAAAATGTTTTGTCAAGTGGATTTCTAGTTAGACACACTGGGAGTTATTTACTAAAACTGGAGAGTGCAAAATCTGGTGCAACTCTGCACAGAAACCAATCAGCTTCAAGATTTCATTGTCAAAGCTTAATTGAACAAACTAAATTTAGAAGCTGATTGGCACAGCTGCACCAGATTCTGAGTGCACCAGTTTTAGTAAATCCCCCCCCCCCTTAATGTTTCTCCATTGTAGAGCACCTGTGCAATGTAAGACCTAAAAAGTTGGTACAGCCCAATGCAGGCGGTCTCTTAAATAGCTTTCTATTCTTAGCTCCTCAGTCATTTGCAGTGGTTAACAAAACCATGTTAAATAAATAGGGTTTTTGATCATGATAATTGCTGTTTCTGTATTTGCACAATGGTGGAGTGTGGAGGACAAGCACAGAATGTTGCAGGCAACAATAAACCTTGTATTTTTAAAGGCAGATATCCTAAACACTTACTGAATTGTCATATTGTCAAATACGTCTGTAACACCCTGCTGTAATGTCAGCTGCAGGATGTTAGAACCAACACAAGATGGCAGTGTCCTGCAATTCAGTGGCACTCACACTCTGTAGAGTAGCCCCATGGACCTTGTATGCTGAACCGCAGGTCTTTGCTTGGGAGCAGTGTGTCAGAGGACAACTGTTCCGAGAAAAGCTGGTGTGTGGGTGGGGGCAGATACAGGATATACAGAAGCCACACTGGACAGGAAGTGAGAGGGGAAAACATAGCTGGTAGGCCAAGAGAGCAGTCTCTCCAGTGTTGGCACTCAGCAATCTGCACATCATCCTGTTGGCAGTCAATCACGTAACACACAGCATGGTTACCGATTGCAGGATGTTAATTTCCACAAGATGGCAGTGTTCTGCAGTTTTGTTATTATAGACTTGAATCATTTGTGGACCACGACATACCCGTACATCGCTGGACTTCAAGTGGCTATAACGAAGTGATGCCTGCAGGTATCACCCCGCTACTGTTTTTTAGAGACCGTGGTCAGCTCTCTTGTCTAAGCAGTTGGAACACTAACTAGCTGCTCCATTGCTTGTACAAGGAGGAGGAGGGGACGCCCCCCCCTCCTTCCATGGTTCTCTTGGGATCTCCCATTCCATTGGGAGACCTGAGCAACCAGCTGGCACGTCCACCAAAGAAGACAGACAAATAAAGCTGGCTTTGATCAGCTCTCCCTTATAGTAAACCAGAAGCAATGACCTGACATCACTTTCAGTTTACTTGGAAGCTATCAGTGCCATTTTTAAAAAACTGAAAGCATTCAAACACTTATCTCAATATTTTTAATGCTTTCAAGTGCAGAGGAGGGACTTGGGGTCTTACAGACCCCAGATCCCTTCATAAAGAGTACCTGTGATGTGTCTATTGTCACAAGGGATGTTTACATTCCTTGCAATAGCAATAAAGTGATAAATACATAACAGTGCAAAAAAAAATAAAATGCCCCCGTCCCCCTGAACTCAAAGGCGAAAGCGTCAGTCCCACATGCACATAAACAGAGATTGGCCCACACATGGGAGGTATTGCCGTGAACGTCAGATCATGGGCAGTAATTCTAGCACTACACATTCTCTGTAAATCTAAAGTGGTAATATGTAAAGGTTTTTAAATCGTCGCCTGTAAATAGTTACATTTTAGGCCGCTGCATGGGCATGAACAGTTTTAGAGCGTGACATGTTTGGTTTCTATTTGCTCAGTGTAACATCATATTTTATATTTTACAAAAAATGGGTTATGTTTTGTGTTTTTTTTGTACTTAAATTCAAAAAAGTATATTTTTTACCAAAAAAAATTGCATTTGAAAAACCACTGCACAAATACCGTGTGAAATAAAAAAAAAGGCAAAAACCACCAATTTATTCTCTATGGCCCCTGTTTTAAAAAAATAATATATTTGGGAGTTCTAAGACATTTTCTAGCTAAATATTTTAACATGATAGCAGGACTTCTGTACCCGGACAAGTTAAAACAGACTACAATTCCCAGAACAACTGGGAAAAGGGGCAGGTGAGGATATGTGTAAGAAGCTAGTGCAGAACTCAGAGGACCCAGGCCAGATCAGATCACACCAGAAAGCTGGAAAGAGGGTCTACAGATTGTTGGTATTGCCGACAAGCAGGAGAGTTGATCATGCAGACAGGTGGATCGTGGTATCATGAACGTCATTGCATCTTCCTCAGAGGGAATAAGGGCATCCCCAACTGAGAGACCATCCTTCACTCTGCTAAGACTGCAGATCAGGTGAGAGGGTTCCATAACCCAGACCATCACAAGTTACAAGTGATTCTAATGTTTTCAGTTGCTTCAGTTCAGTACACCTTGCATCACAGTTTGCCATTTTGAGACACAGACTTCCTAGCCCGGGTGTCGGCAACCCGCGGCTCCGGAGCCGCATGCGGCTCTTTTTCACCTTTCCTGCGGCTCCGGAGCACACTGCCCACCAGGTGACAGGCAATAGGGTCGGCAAGCCGCGGCTCTTTTAATGCAGATCTTCTGTGTGCCGGGCGCCCGCTGGCAAACATTGGCTGTCAGGATGTAGGCGGGGCAGCCCGGATGTAGGCGGGGCAGCGTGACGAACTCCTCTCCTCTCACAGTCCGCCCTGAAGACCAGAACGGCGCGGGAACCCAGCGAGAGGAACGCGCGGAGCAAAGGTAAATGAATTCACACAATATGGGGAATGAATTACTATGGGGGATGAATTACTATAGGGGGGATGAATTACTATAGGGGGGATGAATTACTATAGGGGGGATGAATTACTATGGGGGATGAATTACTACGGGGGATGAATTACTATAGGGGGGATGAATTACTATGGGGGATGAATTACTATATGGGGTATGAATTACTATAGGGGGGATGAATTACTATGGGGGATGAATTACTATATGAGGGATGAATTACTATATGGGGGATGAATTACTATGGGGGATGAATTACTATGGGGGATGAATTACTATGGGGGATGAATTACTATAGGGGGGATGAATTACTATAGGGGGGATGAATTACTATATGGGGGATGAATTACTATAGGGGGGATGAATTACTATAGGGGGGATGAATTACTATATGGGGGATGAATTACTATATGGGGGATGAATTACTATAGGGGGGATGAATTACTATGGGGGATGAATTACTACGGGGGATGAATTACTATATGGGGGATGAATTACTATATGGGGGATGAATTACTATAGGGGGGATGAATTACTATGGGGGATGAATTACTATATGGGGGATGAATTACTATAGGGGGGATGAATTACTATGGGGGATGAATTACTATATGAGGGATGAATTACTATGGGGGATGAATTACTATATGAGGGATGAATTACTATATGGGGGATGAATTACTATGGGGGATGAATTACTATGGGGGATGAATTACTATATGGGGGATGAATTACTATATGGGGGATGAATTACTATATGGGGGATGTATTTTCAGTTTTAAAAATGTTTCTCTCAAAATAAATTTCAATCGTGGTTTTGGCGAGATTTGGCTCAGTCGAAAAAAAAGGTTGCCCACCACTGACCTAAGGCTATGATTGTGATTATGACGATACACTGTGGCCCTGATTAACCCTTTGCTTACTGGGCCCTTAAACCCCCTTCATGACCAGAGCATTTTTTGCAATATATGCAGTGTCGGATTTGTTTTAAATGTTGCAATGGTTTTGCGGCTCCCAGTCTTTTTTTCCCTCTCGGAAACGGGTCCAAGTGGCTCTTTATGTCTTAAAGGTTGCAGACCCCTGTCCTAGCCCATTCAATACTGTGGCCTACTGTTTTAGTGTCTCCCCCATTGCTCTGAGCACAGGACTTTTGCTGCTGCACGTGTATCCTTGCAACCAGGAATACTGTTAGTATCTCATCTTAAACCTCTTCCAGCTGTTAAACTTTTTTCATCAGGCCAGTTCCCCATTCAATTCCAGTGAAGTCTACTCCCACCCCTTTCTCAACTTTAACAATTCTTGCCTTCATCTTCTGTGTTAAAGGGACCTTCCCCAGTTTCTAACCGTCAGTCTAGGGGGAGCTTTTCCTACTACAGTACCCTTTTTAGGAGAACCTGTTTCCATCCAAAAGAATTCCAATTCTAATGTTTACTGACAAGGGCCCTATTAAGCGCGCAGAAGAATCTGTTCCTATGCTTGGGGCTGATACTAAAAAGGGTGTTATTACATGTAAATCCATTTTGAGAGTTAAACCTGTTTCTAGACATTGAGATCCCATAAGTGACTTAGCCTGACTTCCCGTTCTTCTCTATTTCAGCTCACTTTGGGAAAGAAACATCTCAGTGCTGGAATTAGTGTTTAAACTCCTGCAGATCCTGCAGGACAATTGGGTCTATTTCAGGTGATACTGTATATGTTCCTTTTGACTAAGTTTCCAGAGTGATTATATTTTGTACACACCTAACATTGTTTCTTTTGTGCTTGCAATACTTTTACTCTAACTTCAATACAATCAACACATTGGTTCACTTTAAACTGTGTGATTATTTTGTGTTTCACAGCTAGGGGGTTCTCCTGGTCAAGGGTATACAGTGGTGTCAGCAGGGGTTGTGCTCTAAAATAGGCTCAGAGCAAACAGGGGACCCAAAATACAAAGCGGCTGTTAAAGTGGTAGCACTACACACAGATACTTATGTGTAATAAACATTTCCAGCTTGCTCCTCTGTCCTCCAGTTTCACCTTTACTGACACTATCCCTATATTGGTAGTGCAGTTTTTTTGGTGACATAATAACCTAGCCAGGGGAGGATGCAATTTATGAGTATAAATTGTTAATTGTGTATATACAGTAAATAACTGGCAGGTTCATTTTAAGGTTCCCATAAACACTGGAGGATATGTGCCTGGTTTTCACTTAAATCAACAATTTAAAATGTATGTCCAGCCAAAATGTTTCTTTAAGCGTTGATAGAGAGGTGTAGTTTTAGGAACCCTGTCAGGTTTTTACTGCCATCTCTGGTCCAGTGAAAAAGATTTCCCCTCACTTACTGTCCTGGGTACAACTGTTTCCCAAGAGAGTAAGTCAAGAAAATACTCCAACTGCAAAGCAGATGTAAGTAGGGGAAGGCTAGAACTATCTTTCTGCTTCTCAATGTTACAAATTTTCTCTCACTTTCAAAGCTAAAAAAAAAAAAACGTTTTTGACTGGATTAACATTTTTAAGCACATTTGAACTCTGAATTTAAATCAGGGGTGTCCAACCCACGGGCCACGGGCCACCTGCTGCCTGAGACGGCTATGAATTCAGCCCAACATAAAATTGTAAACTTACTTAAAAATTCCGTTTTTTATTATTTTTTTTGTAAAAATGCATTTACACTTAGTAAACATAAGTGGCCGAAGAAATATTTGACAGTATCGCCTCACTGCACTTTTATAAATGTTATCTTCCGAAAAAAATATCCACTCTTCATAATCATACCTTATCCATGTCATAAGTTTTCGACAGCACCTACATTTCTGAGCAACTATTTTCAAGGATGAAGCAAACAAGGGGAAAATTCGAACCAAAATATCTGATGAGTACCTAAAGAATTCATTAAGAATTGCTACTACATCCATCAAACCAGATACTGATGTGTTCATTTGTCAAAAAGAGTGTCACATATCGCACTAGTTTTATGTTTCCCTCTTTAAAAATGAAGTTTTAATATAAATACCAATTATCACTACCTTGTGGTCTGCCTGACTTTTTTGCTCATAAGCTATCCTTACTCCTCTTCCACAATTCCTCTTCTTTCAATGTGACCCAGGAAAGTCAAAAGGTTGGACACCCCTGCTTTAAATGCACCAAAGGAGCATCAAAATAAAGATATTCAAAGTCATACAGTTATTTCTTTATAAAACAGCTACAGCCTAAGGAAATAATCCTGTCCCCTGCAGAGTATGACCCTTGCTCTCTGTGGGGAAGCAGTAATCTCTCTGTAAAGGTCCGGCATGCCCACTACTGTGTCCGAGCCAGAGATTTCCAATCAGCAGGGAGCATACAGTAAACTTTGCTGATTGCAGATCTCTAGAACTGACTCAGTGGGGGTAGTGGCAGAACTCTGCAGAAAAACCACTGCTTCCACATACAGATCAAGGCTATAACTGCTTTAAAGGTAAAATAAAATATAATTATTGACCCCTTTTGTTTTGATGCAGCTGAAATGCATTTAACTTATTTAAATTGAAAGTTCAATTGGGCTTCAAATTTAGACATCAGTAAACAACCCTGGTTGATAGATTTTGGAGAAAGATCACAAAAGTGACATCAGAGCTGTCAACTATATAGTCAGAACTGTATGATCTTGCAAGATGAGTCTAAATATCTATGAGTCTGATTGTATAGCATTGGGATTGTTTGCAAAGTACTTGCTGTAGTCTGACAGACAGCCTTGCATCTCCAGCATATCTCTGAAATATTAAATATTTTAAAGATCTGCCACATGCTGGTTCACTATACACTGTTTCTACACAGCTGCATTTTATTATTCTTTTATACAAACTCTAAAATATATCATTACTCCAATAAGTAGAGTTTTATCAAGATTTACAAAATATGTTTCTATAAAATAACCCTTGCAGAGTATTGTGTTATTAATCATTTCCTTACCATATGCCGGCAGAAGCATATTTCATATTTCATTAATCAGTTTCCTACAAAGGACAAGCAGAGCACTGCTCTAGTCACCAAATACCTGCAGAACATTGCACTGTTAGCTCTTTCCATCAGAGGCATGCAGAGCGTTCTTCATTAACCCTACTTCGAGGGCCTGCAGAGTGTTGCTCCCCTAACCTTTCAACCCCTCTCCCCCTCCTTCAGCACCAGAGACAAAGCACAGAGCTCCCAGCTGCCTCGGAGCAGGAAGCCCCCCGTCTCGCAGAGAGGGGGGCCATCAGACTGGGGCGTTCAGTCTCAGGGCTTTCCGAAGGGCTCGAGGTTTTCTTTTTTGGAAGAGAGCCAAACAGGGGTTCAGCTCAGGATAAGAACGCGGGGGGCGGAGAGGAATAGGGGGGTTTGGGGGTCTGGGGGTAGGCAACAGCGAGTGGATTCAAGCCAACAGTCAAGACACCCCCTCCCCTTCAAGCCATAACTTCTTCTTTAATAGAAAGCAGCACAGCTTATCTTACAATAGGATATAAGGTCTTTTGGCTTTGTCTACCCCCTTGTCCCCTTATACACCCCTTTGAAAATCCCAGAGATTGCATGCCCTGTTTCACCGCCAAGTTAACCTCCGCTTTGCTGAGTGAAATGCTTGCAATTCTATACATAAGATACTTTAATAGTGGTTTTAGCCTGAAAAAAATGTGAAGTAGCTACGATGTGGATTTTTTTCTCTTTCTTTCTACACAATGTATTTTTCCCTCTCTTATTTCCCGTTGGTTGGATGTAAAAACCGCCAGCTAATCACAGCATCTGGGAGCTTGATGACAGCCTCACAGCATATAAATCTCAACTTAATGCATGTATAAATCAAATGTATTACACACAGTAGCACAAGGAAATAATACAAAGAGAAATGCTTTATCTCTTCCATTTATTTGCATTCAGGCAGGGAGAGAGGATGGATAGGTACAGGACACTTACATTATGAAAAGAGGCTTTGTAGGACATTAAGGGCAATTCACCCCATTCAGTGTCAGGAAAGCACTGGGCACACATAATAGTTCTCACCACTGTATTCTTTCTATGTGCTTTTTCACTGTCACCCTGTTCCCCTTTCTCAGGAAACGTGATACCCTTATATGAACCCACACTACAAAATAAATCACTTTTTTTTTTTAAGTCTTGCCCACCTATCCTTCAGTATTCCACTCATGTCTATTTACAGTCATTGCATAGTAACACTGTGGGGCTTGTTTATTAACACAGTACAAAGAGCAACCAAGAAAAGCACTATGTAGTAATCCAAAGCAACCGATCACCTTTCTTGTTTCATCAGTTAAAAAAAAAGATGACTGCTGATTGGTTGGCACGAGTTACTGCTCCAGAGCATTGACCTTTGCCTTGTTAAAAAAAGCCTGCATCTGCTGTTGCTTAAAAAACTATAGAGTTTAATTTGTTGTACAGTTCAGCAAACAACAGTACAAGATAAAAACCGCAGACAAAATACCATTCTGGGCATACTGGGGGTAACTATACTGTATATATACTGTATGTGTCTATCCCATGCGGGTGTTATTTTGCATGAAGTAAACATATATAGTCATGAAAACAGAGAATAATTTACTTAGAAAGGTCAAGTGGCCTTGATATTGGTTTCATAGATTTGTACAGAAGTCATGTATGTAAGTGCCCTGTTGGCCGTCACAGAGTTGCTTCTTAGTTGCAGTAATTCTCCAGTTCATACAAAGAGCATGTGCTGTGACAGCATTGTTCCACAATGCCTCTCTTCCTCATCTGGTACTCCTGTGATTGGACCTGCATTCCGTCCAGCTCGCTGCCCTGGGGGCCATTTACTGTAGGCAGAGAAAAACAAATATAAAGGTTGTTTACTTCATAACATGTCTATCACCAAACTTGAAGTTGCAATAAAAGAGTGAATGCGAAGGACTGTGAACCTTTAGGCTAGGGGCTAATGCAGCAAGGTGGCCCTTTCACGCCATACACGGATTTCTGTGGCCTAAAGAAAGTGCACAATACAAAGCGTGATATAGTGCTACAGTGATTAGGGGACATGGTGAATGTTGGGTGTTAATAAAGTCATGATTAATTGTGGCATACCTTATTACATCATCCAGAATCAGCTTCTTTTGTGGCCCTTGGTATTTGGTCACATGGCATTGCAGAATCACCAAAGAAGTTGGCGTGGAAGACTCTCCTCTGCCAGACACTAATTGAAGGCCTGAACAGATTGCTATAAAATGCACAGTGTCTATCACTGACTGAAGGTCCTGCCCTGAACAATGTCTAAATGGTGAAGTATCTCCAGAGCCATCAGCAAAAGATATCTTTTTAATTATCCCTAGGTGAGAAATCGTGCCCTTAGGTCTCTTCCAAAAACTGACAGTTCTAAGAGTGTCCATCTCCTGGTCCCATATTAAGGTCAGTGATTCCTCCTCCCACAGACCCCTACATCACTACAGGAAACAATGAGAACAAGAAGGGACTACCTAGAGCAGCAAGAAACTAGGAGATTGACACTCTAGGAAGTGTCAGTTTTTAAAGAGTCTTCATGGGGCAACTTCTCTGTGTTAGAGCAGCATTCAGATGTGTACCAGAAGAGATAAGAATTAGTATTTCCCATGTTATAGCAAAAGTGGACATGTTTTTCCAAATCTAGGCTGTAACAACATTTTCTATATTCATTATATTTTTCATATTCCTGGACAACTTTAATTGGCAATGTCAGGACTGCAAGCAAAGTGTGTGTGACATATTTAAGTATGTCACCTCCTACTATGCAAGACTGAAGGTTTGGCTGAAGATACATTTTAAGGCTTACCTGAAGGCTGCTCCAGATCCCTTCTACTCTTGGGATAGTAGAAGAAGCCTCTCTCTCCACACACCATATACAAGGCTTCCACAAGGTGAGACCCACAGAGGTGTTGGTTGGCTAAGGCTTGAGTGTTGGGAGTGAATAGGCTGAGAAGGATTGCAAGAGGGAGACACTGAATCCACAGGGCCATGATGAGGAGGTGGATGGTAAACCTATGGGCACAGAATACCGGGGGGAATGACATTAGAAACGAATGTATCAGGTAGCTCAAACAAATATGGCAATGTGTTATTTTTGGAGAAAAAAAAGTGACAATCTCAACTGATTTACTAACAACACAACAGTGTACTATAGAGCCGTAAAGATAAAGCAAAACACTAATAAATCACATTTAAAGTAGAAGATAGCGCTAATACAAAATATTCGTAAAAATGTTCCCTCCCCACTCCTCCAACCTTTGCTGCATGTCTTCTATAAAAAAAATTTGTGTACTTATCTATTTTTACTCCAGTTTGATTCGGTCATGTGATACTGCAACGCCGATACCCCTTTGTCAGTGAGCAGCTGCTGCGGGAAGAGAAGGGAGCACTCACAACAGCTGCTCCATGGGAGCCTATGGGTCTCATCCTGGCTCCTGGAATTCACAGCCGTTGTCAAACGCTTCCTTAGGCTAGGTTCACACCTTTGCATGTTGCATTTGAGCCATTTATGCATTGCATTTTGCACCTGTGTTTTTGATGTGGTTTTTTTTCATTTTTTTTTCTTGTTGCTAGTCAGATTTAAAACACAAAACCCAGCAAAAATGCAGCAAAAACACAATACATGCTTTTCAGCAGTGTTTCCATTGAAGTCTATAAAACCCAAAACGTAGACGCGTGAAAAAAAAGTCCCTGACCCTTTCCAGAAAAACACACTGGGTGAAACGCACAGATGTGAACATGTTCCATAGGAAATCATGTTAAATGGACTGTACTGCGTTTCTGCAAAACGCTGCAGAAAACGCTTAGGTGTGAACCTAGAGTTACACAGGGGAGCTAGAGCTTTAGGATCACGTAACTGGCAGGATCATGTGACTGGACAGGACTGGAATAAAAATAGATAAGTACTCTGATCCTTTTTACACAGGATATGCAGGATAGGTGGGAGGAGGGAACATTTTTCAGAACCACTTTACTACCACTTTAAACATAGTAAATCCCCCCAGAATATAAAATATTACAGTTTACCAGTCCTTAGAGTAGATGGCTGCATTTGTTTTCTTTTTCAATCTACTCTTTCTTTATTTCTGTGTAATAATTTTTATTTAATTTTCAGAGGATAACAAGCTTAAGATTGCCAATGCAGGGGACAACACAATTACACAGGATATTAATCAGAGTAGTAAGTAGTAGAAATTCTGAAGTGCACAGAAGATACCTGGAAGGCTGATAACATTGTTTAAGATTTCAGTTCTGTGCACAGGAACTGGACGAGGACACTGAATTTTTGACAGGATCAACCAGAATTTTTCTGTACTTGCAGAAAACATACTCAGCAATCTAGCCATCACATCTAAGGACTGGTAAGCTTCAATATGTAAATATGTTATTTACATATGATAAGGCACAATTCCTCCCCTGATACCAAAGATGGGGCATTTTTCCTCTCACTGACACCAATGATGGAGCAGTATTCCTCCTCCCAGTGACACCAATGATGGGCTACTATTTCTCCCACTGACACCAGCAATGGAACACTGTTCCTCTCCTAGTACCAAAGAATGGGCATTATTTCTCCCAGTGACACCAACAATGGGGCACTATTCCTGCCAATGACACCAATGTTGGGGCACTATTCATCCTAGTGATTACAAGGATGGAGCACTATTCTTCCCAGTGACACCAGCAATGGGGCATGCAGCACTATTCCTCCTCCACTACCAATGATGTGGCACTATTCCTCCCCTAAAACCAAAAATGGGGATTTATTTCTCCCACTGACACTATCGCATTTTCTTCTGACTTGCCACAGCCTGGCCCCTTTAAGGTCTCCATGGACAATAAAAAGGCCCTTTGTTTAGAATGTTTGGAGACCCGGTGGTAGAGGATAGTCTTTGAAGAAGAGAACTCCTCCTGGAGCATGTGGGAGGAATGGGACATGTGGAGGCCTAAGGCCTGGACAGAGCAGCATGGATGGAAATAGTGAGTAGGCATAACAGCACCCTTCCTGTTAGTAGTGGTGAAATCACTTTGGGAATACCTGAACTTTGGAGTTTTCTGCATTGTTAGCAGTAATTGCAAGCTGTGTATGTTGTGTAGGGGGAAGATTATATTAAGATCTGGGCTGTTGCAATCTGTTCAGTAAAGTTAAAAGCATCAAACGACCTTGCCTCATCCTTGTCTCAGCCAAGGGAACAGTATTTATTGGATGTTGTGGGTTTAGCATCTGGCGAAGATGAGTTAATGTGCTATTTACTGGTGTAAGTCTGGTTGACTCTGGAGTGGGTTGTGGTTAGGGAAAAGAAGTCACTGTTCTGGCAATGAGAGAGAACCTCCCTCATGGAACACACACCAGGTGGTCTAGGCCTCAGTTTACCAATGGCTCTTGGTGCTCAGTTGGCCTCCTCTAGCCCCAATCTGGACAACGCCAAAGTACAGGCTTGTGGATGGAGTGTTCTAGATGTTAATGGGTTAACAGGAACTGTGACCAGAAGGATGAGTTATAGTGGCCTCAGGTCAGCATCCTTGCATGTGAACTTGTTGTGAGTTTGGGCTCTGAAACTAATGGGTGGCCCTGAATCTGAATGTCTGTAAGTGGGGGCTCAGGTGCATGTTTAGGCCACATGTATGGAAAATGGGCAGCTTGTCTACAACTGTACCATGAAGACATAAATGCTTCCAAGGCACTTTACTAGTGGGTTGAGTCAGGTTTTTATACTGTAGGTTCTGGTTACTCAAAGAGATTCAGGTTTTATGTGGACATGGACTACTTGGACTGTTTGGACTGTTTCTATCTTGAGACTACTTTTACGATGAAATTTGCATGAATAGCAGTAACAGTCAAGTCAGTTATATTTCTATACTCACAGGGCCATCTATGTGTAAAGTTGGGGTGGCAGTACAGCAAAATAAAACATATTTATATAGAGAGAGAAAAGGTAGATGCACCAAAAGAACATAAAGCAAGGAATCTTTGTGAAAGATCGAATAGCTAAAAAAAAGTAATCATGAGTTTATATAAGCCTTAAAATTCTACTTCTGCAACAGAAATTTCAGATTTTAAATAGTGTGATGGTAGAAATCATGGGTGGTTGAAATCGGAGAAGTATTTACACATGGGTCCCATGAACTCACAGGTCCTAATGGGGGCACTGTCTATACCACCAAATACTGTTGTCGACAGCTAGAAAATGCTATTTTACCTCCTAGATAGATCAAGTATTTAATTAACAAAAAAATAGAGAATTCCTCTCCTGAAAACTGACTTTTGAATTCTAAACCTATTTAATCCAGCAAAGCTGCCAATTTCTACCTAGAGGTCATCTAGCCATTACAAAATTGCTGCTGTACTCACCTGGAGAAGTAGGAAGAGGGACTGTGTGCACAGGAGAGATGACAGATGTCAGAGTGACCGTTATGAGCCTGCTCGCACATTTTATATTTTACAAAATCACCTTAGCTAAGCACCTTGCCAAAATTCTGCCGGCTCATTAGCTGCTCCTCCTCCCAACTCAAAGTACAGGTCTCATCATCAATTTATCTGCTCAGCATCACTTCTTGCTTGTTGATGGCCTGAACACCTGTGCACATTATTCCTGGAAAATCAGAGGCAAAATAAAGTAAAATAAAATTGTGCCATTTCTTTTAAGAAATTACTTAACTTTCCATGTATTAAAAACAATTAACGAAAGGGCAATTCGATTTTCTGTGGAAACTCTAACAAGCAAAACATTTTCACTGAAGCATCTACCAATTAAATGTCATATATCCTGAACATGTATCTCACATGTATAGTGGTGACTGGTGATTAGTGAATAAAGGCTAATGCAAATACAACATAGGCACAGACACCTTATATGTGAAATCTTAAAATACAGTACAGCGCACATAAAAAAAAAATAAAATAATGAAATGCAATATTGATTACAGATAGAAAAAAGAAACGTTAAGAGCAATTTTTCTAAAAGCAGCCTAGGAGCACCTGAAATCTGGAAAATAACCCCCTTCCACAACTAATTATTATGTTATTAAAAATAAAAATTAAGCTAAACCCTTTTTTCCAAACCTAAAGCTGTGGTCATGTAGTGCACCAGATCCTGAGTTTTCTATATTCTCTACTGCAGCAGATTAGGGTCCTTCTTCCAGTTTCACCCAGAAACCAGGTTTCACCAACATCACTGTCTTGGTGACTTAGACATTTCTACACATGTGCATTTTGTTTCGTTACGATTTGTTTTTTTGGACGTAAATGTCATTTTCGGAGATTCAGATGTATACAAATCTCCGAATTGACAAAGTAACAAATGTCAACGAATCTGAAAACAATTTATAATGAAATTAAGACATCCATTTGTTTCATTCATTTCATTCAGACGACATCACATAATGCAATAGTAGGTCGGACCCATGAGTTAACGAATACATTCTTTAATTTGTTTGATAATTCAGATAACAAATGGATACAAATTTTGTTCCATTCGTTAATTCGGATGCACATGACGCCAGTCAATATTGTCCAATTAACTCGTGCCATTTCTGGACTGGTATCCAAAAATATAAAATCCTTACGATTCAAATGGGTCCAATTCGATAATATATTGAATATATAGCAATCTGCCAGAAAACGTGAAAATTTTTTCAAATCCACCCAGAGCAAAGTATATATACGAAACTAATGTCAAAGATACTAAACAAATTCTGAAAACAAATTAGTATAACATAATATGATGAAATTAAATTCTTCAATGAGCAAATGCATTCAAAACTAAATGAAAATTTCCAGAGTGCACATGTCTAGACACTTCCTAATGGCTTAACAGAAGCAGAGTACTCTCAGGTTCCAAAAGACTGCACAGCGTGATGACATCATTAAGAGGCAATCAGTCAGTGATTGCATGGACTGCAGCAATACATCATCAGTCATGGAAGCTGTGCAGGTGAGGGATTTAGGTGAGTAAAGAAAAATCTAGGGAATGGATGGAAGAATAGTAGGAGGGATGAATGCTAGAGGGGAGACCTTTGTCTTGAGATGGGTTTAAAGCAGGGGAGGACTGACAATTCATGGGGCACCCGGGCAATAGGGGATCATAAGGCCCCTGTGTCCTTGCCCAAACTCAGAAAGGTACCAGGGGCATCTCATGGGGCCCCCTACTAACCCCGGGCCCTCGGGCAGTGCCCAAGTTTCCAAATGGTCAGTCCGCCCCTGGTTTAAAGCAAATCTAACTATATGAAAAAAATTTGCTGTCCGGTGTGAAGCACACGCACCTAGAGATACATATACCTGCAGCAATTTTCAATTCCCCATCATTACTCTGATGGAGAATTCTTTACAGATGCAACGTTTAAGAATCTTTGGAATTGGACACTTTCTGGAATGTGGGATGCCTGTGCTTCCCACCAGGTGCCATGATTCTTTCCTTTCACCCCTGGATTCCTAAAGAACTCAGCAGGGATGTAGAGGAAAAACATAGTGAGGGACACTAGCATCTGAAACTCCAGAAAGTGTTGAATGCCAGTCCTACAGAAGCTACAGCTATGGAATGGAGTAGATGTCTTTTGTAATCTGACAGGGTCATTTCAAAGCATTGTTATCAACCTGTTGCTATCTTGAGAGTACTGGTATAAAGGCTCATATTTTTTTTTATTCCATAAAAGTTTATTTAGAAGTGACAACATGTTACAGGAAAATATAAAGAAATGCACACGCAGCATCAATCAGGTCATAGACACAGCTTAAACCAAAATACAGGAAGAAACAACATGGTAGAGTGCGACACTGTGGATAACATAAGCATGGCAAATTACGGCAGAGATATGCCTGTAGTACTCAAGGTTCAAAAATGTACAATATAGAAGGTAATAACAGCTTACTTCCACCAAGTGAATATTGGCGTACTGGCCTAAGCATGGAGGAGATGAACCTTCAGAGCCTAAACCAAAAGCAGTACGCTATCATGAGGCTAAGTGAGCATCGCAGTATAAGAGAAGATGTCGTGAGTACCATTGACTATCCTAGAGGAGATAAGCTAACCATATACCAAGTAATCCTGGATAAAATGAAGACTAAGCCTGATCGAAGACTAAGAGGTTGTCGAGAAAGAAAAGAAAAAAGGGGAATAGAAAGAAAGAAAAGGATAAGAAAAGGAAAGGAATGGGAGTCATAGTAGAGAGAGAGAAGAGAAAGAGGGGGAGAGAAAAAAAAAAAAAGGGGGGGGGGAAGAGTAAGGGGAGAGGGAGAAGGGGGGATAAGAGGCAAAAAAAAAAAAAAAAAAAAAAAAGGGAAGCAAGGGAAGCGAAAGGTCCGGGCTGCGAAGTTTGTGTCAACAGTGTTATTGGAGATCATAAATGAGAGTGTCAAGAATTTAAACACTCACCAAAGCTAAGCAGGCAAATATAAATTACCGGAAAAGAGGTCATAACCACACAGATTATGAGAGAACCAAGGGCATAACCAGAGGTAGGGCTGAGCTCAATCAGGTATCCCGACCCATGAGAGATCCGAATTCAGGGGTAGTTACAAAGTGGGTCCAGCAGGCCCAAACATGTGAGTATTTAGTTGGCAGATCAAGTGCAGTCGCAATCAGTTCCAAAAAAAGGCTCATATTTAACACCTATCATGGTTGGGAAGGATTACCGTGCATCCTGTACAAGCAAATAGAGCCCTTCACATGGGGGTATGCATAGGTACATCCATTCAAATGAGGGTTTATTCAGAGGGTATATGTGCTAGTTCCTCTGTTATTAATATCTTGTGATCTTGGAAAGTCGGTCCAGTGCACAGAGCTTACTAGATCTGATGAGGCTGGCCTCATGCAAATAGTAAAAAGTCCAAAAAATAAAAGATCTAATACAAACGGTATACTAATAGTCAGAGTCCATATAAGCTTTAATTAGTTCATATTGGGGCTCTGTTAAACAGCTTGGATTTTGCTTGAATTTGATATGAGAGCACTCATTTTAGAAAACTATTGAGCAAGATAGCCAGGCTGACACTCGCCAGGTGCTGTTTTATAGTACGTATTAAAGCAGCATATGACAAATAAGTAGCTTAGTTTACACTGAGCAGCAGTTTAACACATCAACATACAAGCATTTATGATGCATTGCAGTGAGTTTTTATGTGAAGTATGGTGTGAAAGCACCAAAATCTAGGACTCATCTGTACACTTGTTTTTGATTCATGCCTCAAACTATTGAACCAAGCCAACATACCATATTTTGCGCTCCATAAAACACACCTAACCATAAGACGCACCTAGGTTTTAGAGGTGAAAAAAAAAATATTCTGAACCAATGGACTGCAGACACAGTACAGATGACCAGAGACTGCAGACACAGTACAGATGACCAGAGACTGCGGACACAGTACAGGAGATGACCAGAGACTGCGGACATAGTACAGGGAATGACCAGAGACTGCGGACACAGTACAGGGAATGACCAGAGACTGCGGACACAGTACAGGAGATGACCAGAGACTGTGGACACAGTACAGGAGATGACCAGAGACTGCGGACATAGTACAGGGAATGACCAGAGACTGCGGACACAGTACAGGGAATGACCAGAGACTGCGGACACAGTACAAGAGATGACCAGAGACTGCGGACACAGTACAGGAGATGACCAGAGACTGCGGACAGTACAGGAGATGACCAGAGACTGCGGACACAGTACAGGAGATGACCAGAGACTGCAGACACAGTACAGGAGATGACCAGAGACTGCGGACACAGTACAGGGAATGACCAGAGACTGCAGACATAGTACAGGAGATGACCAGAGACTGCGGACACAGTACAGTAGATGACCAGCGACTGCGGACACAGTACAGGGGATGACCAGAGACTGCAGACACAGTACAGGAGATGACCAGAGACTGCAGACACAGTACAGGAGATGACCAGAGACTGCGGACATAGTACAGGATTTGACCAGAGACTGCGGAAACAGGACAGGAGATGACCAGAGACTGCGGACACAGTACAGGAGATCACCAGAGACTGCGAACACAGTACAGGGGATGACCAGAGACTGCGGACATACTACAGATGACTGCGGACACAGTACAGGGGATGACCAGAGACTGCGGACACAGTACAGGAGATGACCAGAGACTGCGGACACAGTACAGGAGATGACCAGAGACTGCGGACATAGTACAGGAGATGACCAGAGTCTGTGGATACAGTACAGGGAATGACCAGAGACTGCGGACACAGTACAGGAGATGACCAGAGACTGCGGACACAGTACAGGAGATGACCAGAGTCTGCAGACATAGTACAGGGAATGACCGGAGACTGCGGACATAGTACAGATGACCAGAGACTGCAGACAGTATAGGGGATGACCAGAGACTGCAGACAGTACAGGGGATGACCAGAGACTGTGGACAGTACAGGGGATGACCAAGAGACTGCGGACCTTTGGGGAGGGAGGGGGAGCGGGTACCTGAAGTTGTCCTTTCTTTAGTGTGGGCACGCTGGCTTCTTCCCGCGCCGGCTTCTGTGACAGCCGGGTGCCCACTGCACATGCGCGAGAAGCGCTGTGCTTTTGAATGGCCTGCTGCCTTCTGGGACCTGTCAGGTGTCCCAGAAGTCGCCGGACCATTCACAAAGCGCAGCGCTTCTCACGCATGCGCAGTGGGCACCCGGCTGTCACAGAAGCCGGCGCAGGAAGACTGCACAGCAGTGGACAGAGAAACAGGTAAGGTCCTGCAGGAGAGAAGAGCTAAGCGGCTGGCCCAGTATTCTGACATGGTGGTTGCAGCGGAAATACCGGACCGGCCGCTCCATATTCGCTCCATAAGACGCACTGACATTTTCCCCCCTTTTTTGGGGGGAAAAAAGTGCGTCTTATGGAGCGAAAAATACGGTAATTACACCATAGCGCTCAAAGATACATGAGAAGCCAGCCAAATATATAAAAAGTCATTCACCACTGCTGCCCTCCTGAGATCAGGGAATCTTGAAAACATAAACAGACAAAGGGCGCAAAGGCCTAGTGCATTGCCATTATAATCTATTAAGCTTAAAAACAAAAGATTGCATACTCTCAAATGCCAATGCTTAAAAGCCTAACACAAAACACAGAAACCTTGTTGGTGATCCCGAAGAAGGAACCCACAGGGTGTAGACAGGTAACTACTGACGCTTTTCAAGGGATATGCCCCCTTCCTCAGAGTCATTCCTGTCATTCTATCCCTCTTAAATACAGGACTTTAATCCAGCTCCTCTCATCTAAGGAGAGTTTGAACCTCTTGACCCATTCACCCCCTCCCCACATAACTGATAGTAACATACCCTTTGGACATCCTTCCACATTACATCTTATTCATTGACCCCAGTCTAACCATCAACAGCAATATTAAAATGTCAATGCATAATCAAAAATCAAGGGTCAGAAATCCAAAAGTTAAAAAAAATTCAAAAGTGAAAAAAAAGGCTTCACGCAGACATTGAAAATAGGCAGTTGAGACGCATTTTAACTACTTCCTGACTCAACACCACTCAGAATTGTTAAAATATAGGATGGAGGCCTTGCGGTAAGGTAAACATAATGCTGCTTGCGGGGTGCACATGCGCAGCTGGCAGGATGGACATGTCCCTTTGAAGCTCCGTCTCGCTCGAGGGACGGCAGCCGCCTACATATACAGTGGGGCAAAAAAGTATTTAGTCAGCCACCAATTGTACAAGTTCTCCCACTTAAAAAGATGAGAGAGGCCTGTAATTGGCATCATAGGTAGACCTCAACTATGAGAGACAAAATGAGAAAACAAATCCAGACAATCACATTGGCTGATTTGGAAAGAATTTATTTGCAAATTATGGTGGAAAATAAGTATTTGGTCAATATGAAAAGTTAATCTCAATACTTTGTTATATATCCTTTGTTGGCAATGACAGAGGTCAAACGTTTCCTGTAAGTCTTCACAAGGTTGGCACACACTGTTGCTGATATGTTGGACCATTTCTCCATGCAGATCTCCTTTAGAGCAGTGATGTTGTGGGGCTGTCGCTGGGCAACACAGACTTTCAACTCCCTCCAAAGGTTTTCTATGGGGTTGAGATCTGGAGACTGGCTAAGCCACTCCAAGACCTTGAAATGCTTCTTACGAAGCCACGAAGCGGTATGTTTGGGATCATTGTCATGTTGGAAGACCCAGCCACGTTTCATCCTCAATGCCCTTGCTGATGGAAGGAGGTTTGCACTCAAAATCTCACGATACATGGCCCTATTCATTCTGTCCTGTACATGGATCAGTCATCCTGGTCCCTTTGCGGAGAAACAGCCCCAAAGCATGATGTTGCCACCCCCATGCTTCACAGTAGGTATGGTGTTCTTTGGATGCAACTCAGCATTCTCTCTCCTCCAAACATGAGTTGTGTTTCTACCAAACAGTTCTATTTTGGTTTCATCTGACCATATGACATTCTCCCAATCCTCTTCTGGATCATCCAAATGCTCTCTAGCAAACGTCAGACGGGCCTGGACATGTACTGGCTTAAGCAGGGGGACACGTCTGGCACTGCAGGATCTGAGTCCCTGGCGGCGTAGTGTGTTACTGATGGTAGCCTTTGTTACGTTGGTCCCAGCTCTCTGCAGGTCATTCACTAGGTCCCCCCGTGTGGTCCTGGGATTTTTGCTCACCATTCTTGTGATCATTTTGAGCCCACGGGGTGAGATCTTGCGTGGAGCCCCAGATCGAGGGAGATTATCAGTGGTCTTGTATGTCTTCCATTTTCTAATTATTGCTCCCACAGTTGATTTGTTCACACCAAGCTGCTTGCCTATTGCAGATTCAGTCTTCCCAGCCTGGTGCAGGTCTACAATTTTGTTTCTGGTGTCCTTCGACAGCTCTTTGGTCTTCACCATAGTGGAGTTTGGAGTGTGACTTTTTGAGGTTGTGGACAGGTGTCTTTTATACTGATAACAAGTTCAAATAGGTGCCATTGATACAGGTAATGAGTGCAGGACAGAGGAGCCTCTTAAAGAAGAAGGTACAGGTCTGTGAGAGCCAGAAATCTTGCTTGTTTGTAGGTGACCAAATACTTATTTTCCACCATAATTTGCAAATAAATTCTTTCCAAATCAGCCAATGTGATTGTCTGGATTTTTTTTCTCATTTTTGTCTCTCATAGTTGAGGTCTACCTATGATGCCTATTACAGGCCTCTCTCATCTTTTTAAGTGGGAGAACTTGCACAATTGGTGGCTGACTAAATACTTTTTTGCCCCACTGTAGATCCCGGCCCGCACAATATTATAAGCGGCCACAGTTGCCATAGCGACCCCACTGCACAGATTGGTCAGCGGAGCGTCCGCCACCGAATAAACCGATTAAAGAGGCTCTGGTCCGAGCCTCAACCAAGATGGCCACCACATCACCACAAGGCAGTAAACAACAGGCTCATCCCTATGCAGCCCTGCAGCCAACTCATCCCAGCCCCTCCTGCACATCGGATGGTGAGTCAGATACAGAAATGGGGACCCCCACACATGCTTCCACCTCTGACCTCTCATCTCCTGACCTTCTCATGCGCTTGGAGAATATGCTACATAAAGCCCTGAAACAAACGTCTGACCTCATTACTGACAAGCTATATAAGGAAATTCGTGAGTTGGGGCAACGCACTGCGGACCTGGGACAACAGGTTGACAACCTTGAGGCCTCCTGTCAGATAAAATCAAATGACCTTGACATCTTGCGTGACGAAAATGCGACTTTACAGTCACTCTTTGAGGACTTTGAAAATCGAGCTCGCCGCTCTAATCTACGAATCCACGGCCTCCCGGAAACGATTATAGATGTCCAATCTACCGTCACAGCCCTTTTTCAAGAACTTGCCCCCGCCATCCCAATAGAACGCCTAGAAATGGATAGAGTCCATAGAGCGCTGGCACCACGACGCTCTGATGGCTCACCACGCCAAAGTCCACTTTTTCCCGCGCCGCAGGAACCCTCATATTCCAGGGTCACCCATACCAGCTGTTCCAGGGCTTATGCCCCTCAACCATAACTGAACGCAGGGCTATGAAACCACATTTGCAAATCCTGCAACAACACGGTATACCGTACAAATGGAGATTCCCATTCGTGGTACGCTTCCATTTTCAAGCTCGAGACTACACCTGCAAGACCCCTGGTGACCTGTCAGACACGCTGCGGAATCTCCAACTATAGCCACCAACGACCCCGTCCGATGATTCCCACCGTTGATCAGCGTCTTCTTCCACGCAGAAGTCACATCCTCCACATCTCACCACGGGTCAACTTTACGCCCACAAAAGAGGTCACTTCTCTTCGCCTGCTCTGACCCTTCAGGACTCTATGGATTGAAGTCCACACACCCGTATGGGCTCCCACGCCCATACCACCGAACCATAGCGACTCGCTGACCAGACGCCCTTGGCCTCCACTGTCTCCTGCTCTTCACCCGGCTGAAAACATTTTGTATCCTTGAACTAGCCCTTGTGGCCCTTTTTCTTTTTTGGGGGGAAAAATCTATTTTTCCTTTTTCCCCACCGGTTATATCCTTATATCCTTCTCTCTCGTCTTTTTGCAAAGGTTTTTATACCTCTACAACCTGCTAGTTTCTCATGTTAACAGTTGCATGTTCTTCATCTACACGGGGGCCCCATTCCCGGTCACTACAACAATTAGTCCATGTCAGACTTCATTGTCAGTGCGTGTCGCCCGGAAATGGGGTCTCCCAGTTGCTCCGGTTATTTAACCTCCCTAGCGGTATGATTATTTCAGATTTTTGGTGCTGAAAGCGGTACCATTATTTTGCATGGAAATATGTTGTTTTTTTATTATAGGCTGTAATATTTAGGAATAACTCACTGAAATCTGTCCGAACAAGAGTCTATTAAACATCCCGGGTATGATAAAATTTGAAACACAAAATCATAAATTATAATTTAATAAACAATCATAAAAAATAAGAATATAATAATAATACATTTAATTCAATAATATAATCAAACCAAAAACACTGAAATTTTAAATATAGCGCCAAGTTCGCACATCGCTGAGCAAAGTCGCAAAATTGTTTTCAGTGTCTGATGACGAATTTCTCCACGAATCATTATCACTCAATTCTGCAAGTGGTTCTGATTTACTATCGCTGTTCTCTAGCTGGTCTAAACCCGCTTTTGACCTAAAGGGACACTTTTTGGATGCCATGGACTTTTCTAAGTTTCCAGGCAGAAAGAACAGTCAAAATGCAGACGGGGACAGGACAAAGCACTAGGGACAAAATGTATGTGAAATGGGTTGAAACAGCAATGTTTTACTATGTAAAATCGTTTTGAAAAAAATGAATTTTTTTTTAAATTTTCAACTTTCCCGCCGGCGCCCGTACGTCCCGACGTCACAGGGACCGGAACACAGGAGCCGGATGCCGGCAGCAGCCGGAGGAGATGGCCGGAGACTCTGCAGGGGACACATCGCGGGAGCGAAGGACAAGGTAAGTGCTGCAGGGACTCCCTATGCAGCGCCGCATGGTAAGCCCGAGTGTAACTCGGGGTTACCGCTTTTGGTACAGACATTTTACCCCGAGCTACACTCGGGAATACCTCTAGGGAGGTTAAGTCCCGGCCTGGCTTATGGGATCCTAATATTGTATACATGTTCTTATGCTGCAGTCCCCGCGGCACGTGCACCTGCACACTCGCCTCTAGCCCCAGTAGTATTGTTGTTTTAATACTGCTTGGGCTACTCCTACTCCCTGAGCCACCCCATCACTGGGGGACCTCAGGGATCACCTACTGGGTCAAAATGGCCTGACCTACCCTCCCTCCGACACCAGAACCTAAACCTATTTTATTCCCTCCTCCCCCAACTGACCCCTTAACTCCACTCCTCCACCTCCACTACTGTACCCACCCCCTCCCGAGACTACCGGACTCCCACCCGACTGAGGACTTATTACTATCTACTGTTCCATCCACTCCTCCCATGGGTTCCCTAAACATTCTCACCCTGAATGTTCAGGGCCTAAATGTACCACAGAAACGCAATAAAGTCTTTAGCTCATTTGCGTCTTACAAAGCTCACATAGTATGTCTACAAGAGACACACTTCACTCCCTCATCTACCCCTAAATTCATTGGCCCCCGCTACCCACAAGTTTACACCACCTCTGCTGCCACCAAATGTAGAGGTGTATTTATTGCCTTCCAACGTACAACCCCCTTTACACTGCACAATGAGATAAAAGACCCTGAAGGGTGGTATCTCCTACTAACACGGCTACTACTAGACGCAGATTGCACTATTGTTGCTTACTATGCACCAAACCAAAGTCCGCAACCGAATAAGTATAAATCAGCACACATATATATATATAAAATCCTCAAAAATCCCTTAAAGTCATATCAATATCCTTCCCCTGAAGTACTAATAAAATATATATTCATTGACTTAATCCAAATTAAAAGGTATGCGTTAATAACAAACTTATACAAAAGTGTATGTCATCATCCAAAAAACATTAGTGTTTTAAATAAATTATAGTGTCCAAACATAAATTAGTGTCCAAAAAAATATATATATCTTCAGTGACTTGAACCAATTGTGAGAAATCCACCACCAAAGGAGATTAAATAAACTCACCAGAGCTAATGGCTGGTCAGATTACGTGACGTGACGTTCCCGGAAGTGCTGCGGCAGCCATTTTGGATTCTGGAATCCCTGTGTGTTGGAGGTCTGGAGAGTAACGGTGCACTTCAGGTGTCCCCCAGAGCTACAAAGTGATAGTGCTGGATAGGAGTAGCAAGGGGGAATTACCTGGTGATCGGGAGACCCTCTACACACGGAAAGGGGATCGCATACTGGGCATGAGGAGTTGGATGCTGTCTTGCTGATCTTATCGTTTTTATATGTAAGTGGCTACAATAAATTTTATATATGATTATAATTCACATACTGATTCCTGGTCTGTTTGTGAGGTCCTGAGGAACAAGAGGATACCAATCTAAGGACACTCTGTACATATGTGGTTGATTACAAGCTGGAATTTGTTTGTTTTAGGGTAATTATGCACTTTATATATAGTTTGCAGTGATATTTATAAAATTTAAATATTTTCTTTTTTTTTTTCTCTCACATGAGTGCTGTGACACTGGAGTGGTTTTTTTTTTTTTTTTTGCATGATACACGTGTGGCACTTTAGTTCTGGGATTTAAAAGGTAATATACTATGTTGAGATTTTGTTTTTTGAGGTATTTGAAGAGCACCTGTGATTGATTTGCATCTTCTTCAGTGGAGTAGGAAACGTCTTCCTATCAAGAAATTGATCTTTGTTTGGACACATTATTTGGACACTTTGCATATTGGGACTTTATTTATTTTTGTTCTTTTATATATATTTGATATTTTTTATTTTTTGGGTAATCTCTTTGGGTTTTGATCTTTTCACTATAATTGTGGGTTTTTGGGTTTAAGTCAATGAATATATATTTCAAAGTCCGCAACCGTTCCTCTCCCACCTGTTGTCAGTCATTGACCAACATAAACGCGGTACCCTATTTATCTGTGGGGACTCTAATTGCACTCTGTATCCCTTCCTCGACAAATCCCCCCAACCTACCCTCCCGCCAGCCTCCAAACAAAACCTCCAGACTCTTTTACAACGTCACTCTCTGATTGACACCTGGGAAGAACTAAAATCCGACGAAACATCAATATACACTCTACTCCCACCCACACAAGACATTTTCAAGAATAGATCACATTTTCACGACTGTTAGCTCCTCCGCCCGGCTCGTGTCTTCTGAAATCGTACCCATACCCTGGTCAGAGCACAGCGCTGTACTAACATCCATTGCCTCACTAGTACCTTCTCCCTCTGATCTCTCCTGGGTCATTAATGATAACCTACTATCTCACCCGTCGCACTGTGCAGATATTGAATCTGCCCTTAAAGACTACCTATCTTTAAACAATAACCCTGACATCTCGCCACTCCTTCTTTGGGAAGCACATAAGCCGGTTTTATGCGGGTTCTGCATCAGTAAAGCATCTTTCCTAAACAAAGAAAAAAAACAGCAACGCAGCCGCCTTGAATGGTCCTATAACCAATCACATCTGGCTTTCCAGAAGGAACCTTCCCCCGCCAACCGAAAAACCTTAGAATAATCACGACTAGCTCTAGATCTTCTCCTCACGGACCAGGCAGAACTATCACTTCATAGATCTCGACACAAATATTATACAAAAGCAAACAAACCTGACACGTTTCTGGCCCTCTCACTCCGTAGACTTGATCAAATCACCAAACCCATCAGATTACGTATTTCTCCAGGGAACTTCACTAGCAACCCTGAACGCATCCTACAAGTCTTCCATAAACATCTTTCGCAACTCTACTCTCCCCCTGCACCTTTTGACCCATCCCACGCAGAAACTCTCTTAGCCCCTCTCTCTCTGCTGAAGCTCTCTGATCACCAACTAACGGCCCTAGAAAAACTAATTACTCCAACTGAAACCCTAAACACCATCAAAGATCTGAAAATACGCAAACGCCCAGGTCCGGATGGCTTCTCCGCAACCTATTATAAAAAAATTTCTCATCTTCTCTCCCCTATTTTAACAAATGACTTTAATGCAATCCTCTCAGGTCATCATTTCAACCCCAAAAACGGTAACATCCAACATTTCCATGATCCCGAAACCAAACTCAGACGACACACAATGGTCAAACTACAGACCAATCTCACTCTTCAACATAGACATTAAACATTTGGCAAAAATTCTTTCCACCCACCTTACTTCTTGCATAAGATCCCTAATCCACAATGACCAAGTTGGTTTTATCCCTAGCCGACAAGCTAGGGACAACATCAGAGGCGCAGCTCTCCTTGCTCACATAGCCCGAACCCGCAGCATCCCCACCTGCTTCCTGTCCTTAGACATCAGAAAAGCTTTTGATGCAGTCTCGTGGCCATACCTCGACTATATACTGCACCGCTGTGGCTTCGACCCCCCACTTTCTACCATGGATCTTTTCTCTATATCGTGAGCCTTCGGCTAGAATTCGGTACATGGTATATATATCAGCCCATTTCCCAATCTCCCGCAGAACTCGGCAAGGCTGCTCTCTATCTCCTTTACTCTTCGCCCTAGCCATAGAGCCACTAGCCCTTCTGACCAGAGCTTACCCGGATGCTCGTAGACTCCAGATAGGCAGTTCCCACCGCAAATTATGCCTCTTCTCAGACAACGTCCTGCTCTTTCTCACCTCTCCCTTGACCTCCTCCCCTACTCTCCTTCGGCTTATAGAGGAGTTCGGCTCTATCTCTGGCCACCAGATTAACCCCCAGAAATCGGTCGTACTCAACATATTCCTTCCTCCAAGACCAAGCCCACCTGAAGCAGATCCTCCCATTCTCCTGGGCACCCTTTTCTATCTCATTTCTTGGCATAAAGTTTACCCCTAACCTCTCGGATCACTTTTCGGCTAACTAAGAGCCTATGCTGACCCACCTCACCTCCCTCATGACCAAATGGTCCTCCCTACCTCTGGCCTGGCTGGGCAGGATTTCTGACGTGAAGATGTCGATACTTCCCAAAATACTATACCTATTCAGAGTTCTCCCTTTCCCGGTACCTGCACACTACCTCCGCATCCTACAGCGGCGTGTTTACTTCTATACCTGGGGCCCCGTTCGCTCCCGCATTCCCCGTTCTACTTTACATCATTCAAAACTTAAAGGCGGCCTCAGCCTTCCAGATATCAGTAAATACTACCAAGCGGCACACCTTGCACAGCTGCCTAAATACCATGCTACCCATGAAATTCCCCAATGGGTCATACTTGATTCCATAGAATGTGACCCTCTTTCTACTGCTAATCTCCTATGGCTAAGGCCGTCACCCACTATTAAACTCTATCACATCCCACTACGTTTCTTAATGGGACAAACTGAAATCGTGAAATCTCTTACAATCGCCGCATAGCCCCCTGCTTTCCTACCACTGCAAGCCAGCTTTCCCTCCAGCGTGGTCCTCACCACTCTCCTTTACACACTGGACTTCAGCCAATCTTCTCCGCACCCATCACTTCCTGACAAGAAGAGGGTTTAAATCCTTTGCTTCACTGTGTGAGACGCATGCCCTACCAGCCTCCGAAATATTTAGATATTTACAACTTAAGAATTTTTACGCTCCATACAGCACAACAACCCACCCAGCTAACCCCATGACTCCCTTTGAACGATCCTGCCATAAAGACCTACATAGGCGAGGCCTAATCTCCTGTATATACTCCCTCCTCTCAACCTCTAATCCTACACCATTCCCCCCTTATACCCACAGATGGGAGACAGACCTTGGTCACAGACTAGATCCTTCCGACTGGGACCCTATTTGGTCCAATACCAAATCTTCTTTGCAAAAAATAGTAGCCTTGGAAACCAACTATAAGGTCCTAACCTGATGGTACTTGGTCCCAATGAGGGTCAGTAAATTGACACCAAACTACTCTCCTAATTGTTTTCGGGGTTGTAAGGAGGCAGGAATCCAATACCATCTCTGGTGGACATGTCCGATAGCCAAAGTCTTTTGGGTCAACATCTTCTGCATCTTGTCTAGACTTTTTATGAAAACTCTTACGCTTGACCCATTCATAGTCCTCCTTAACCAACACCCCCCCAATATCACCAAATTATAATTTAAACTTCTGCAAGTCACTGCAGCCGCTAAGCAGATTCTAGCTAAAGCATGGAAATCTCCCTCCTTAAGTATAGCAGCAGTAAAGCACAAAGTCACTCAGGCCATGATCCACGCAAAGTGGAAGCCACAGTCCTAGACGCCATCCCTAAGTTTCTGAGAATCTGGAACCCATCAAATTTCAATGATTCACTTCTTCCCTTACACACCCTTACGCAATATTCAGACTTGACTCTTAGTTAACTGCCAAAACAAAATAACCTATTCCTTACGCTACCATCTAGGGAGTCACACCCCCCGTCCTCCTACCCCTCCTCCAATACCCCCCGCTTTTCCCCTCCTTCCTTCCCCCCCACCTGACCACCTACCCCCCTGACTTACCCTCATTGGTTTAAGTTCTTCCCCCCCGCCCCCCCTGCCAGCTTCCGGGGAGCCCACTCCTACATTTACAATGTATCCATATCATATCCTCCTACACAAGTCTCAGTTATACCTTCTCTCCCCAAAATGTTATGCTTATGTACCTATGTTCTTCTCCCCACCTTCGTAAGGACATCATTTCCATTGTAATCATTACCTCAGTCACTCAATATGTGGAAAGTCCAATTTTTTGTATTTCTTGTCTTCAACCCCTTGTTAAAAAAACAATAAAATTATTTGAACAAAAAACCATAATGCTGCTTGCAGAGTTTGGTAGGCATTGATGCTTTGCAACTGCCTCCTTTTACTTTTATTAACCTCCCTGGTCGTATTCCCAAGTGTAGCTCAGGGTAAAATGTCAGTGCCAAAAGCAGTAACCCCGAGCTACACTCGGGCTTACCATGCGGCGCTGCACAGGGATTCCCTGCACAGCTTACCTTGTCCTTCGCTCCCGCGATGTGTCTCCTGCAGCGTCCCCGGCCATCTCCTCCGGGCCGATGCCGGCATCCGGCTTCTGTGTTCCGGTCCCTGTGACGTTGGGACGTACGGGCGCCGCTGGCGGCGGGAAATTTGAAAATTTTAAAAAATTTAATTTTTTTCAAAACAAATTTTTCATAGTAAAACATTGCTGTTTCAACCCATTTCACATACATATTGTCCCTAGTGCTTTGTCCTGTGCCCTGCCTGCATTTTGTCTGTTCTTTCTGCCTGGAAACTGAGAAACATCCATGGTGTCCAAAAAGTGTCCCTTTAGGTCAAAAGTGGGTTTAGATCAGCTAGGGAACAGCGATTGTAAATCAGAACCACTTGCAGAATTGAGTGATAATGATTCGTGGGGAAATTCGTCATCAGACACTGAAAACGATTTTGCGACTTTGCTCAGCAATGTGCGAACTTGGCGCTATATTTCAAATTTCAGTGTTTTTGGTTTTATTATATTATTGAATTAAATGTATTATTATTATATTATTATTTTTTAAGATTATTTATTAAATTATAATTTATGATTTCGTGTTTCAAATTTTATCATCCCCAGGATGTTTAATAGACTCTTGTTCGGACAGATTTCAGTGAGTTATTCCTAAAAATTACAGCCTACAATAAAAAAACTACATATTTCCATGCAAAATAATGGTACCGCTTTCAGCACCAAAAATCTGAAATAATCAGACCGCTAGGGAGGTTAAAACACATCACAGGTGCACTGCAAACACACAAATGCGCTTATGGAGGTTGCAAAACATCAAAAGTGATCATTTACGTTTTTTGCCATTGAAAAAAAATATAAAACATCTCACAGAGTGTCTGAGGAACATGACGTGACTTGAACATCAGTGCAACACATCTGAAATGCTCGCTATCACTATAGGTGTATTAATGTGCAGTAGAGACTACCTTAAAATTCAACGCCTGTGTGAAAGAACCCATAAAGTGAATATGAAAGCCCGGTAACCAGCATTTGCAGAATGATCATTTGTGAATGGTATCTGTTATGTTTTCTACAAGAAAGGTTCCCTTTAGTGAGAGCAATTTTGCACATGAAGCATCTGAGGAGAGCACTTAACAAGCCCATTTTGTTAAGCTAACACCTCGGAAAGCATGAGACAGCTGATTTAGTAAAGGATTCAATGCAGGTGGAGATAACAGGGCTATTAAACCGTTAACGAGCTTGTTTCCTTCACAGTCAAAATTGTCTGACAGCTGGAGACATGCAAAGTAAATAAATCTGTGAACAACGATTTTCCATTTTGTTGACTAGCCAGTGACTTGGGAGATCTCAGCTGAAAATTTTGGGGAATGATATGGCAGAAAATTGCATGAGTCAGCACAACAGAGAGAATTGGACACGGGGAGGGGGGATACCAAAGAAGGAAGGGAGATTGTTTGCAGTTCTACTCAGTGTAAAGAACAAATTAATGTATATTCATTCTCTTCTCATTTCCTCAGTATGTTGGTGGCATGACTGCAGCTGTTATGAGCCAAGTCTAATCTCCGTATAGCAGCCTGTAAAATACACTGTTTATGCCTCAGTTGGCATTCGTAACAGTATATCCTTGACATTATCTTCCCAATGTACTTTGTTTAATATAGGTAATAGCAACATGATGCAGGCCGAAACTATCAACAACATCCAGAATACGGGGGCTACTGATAAAACATTCCTGAAAGCATCGTCATATTTCTGGCAAAATTTTCATCTGTCCGGGGAATTCTGTAAATGTGGAATCAAGGAAATGAGGTGTGCCCTTAGTAATCAGTCAGATTGTTAAAACAGCAAGTGAAACCTTTCGAAGGTCCCAGGTGGTACTTGTAGTGGACCTCTCATTAACTTTACAAGTCTGCATGAATATATTCCTGACAATATACAGCAATAGTATCATTTTTCAAAAAAATAATTAAAATGTAATCCTTGGGCTCCAGTCCAGCTACTTTGCTTAGACTAAGATTAGGATTGAGGTTGAGCATGTTCAGATCCTAATCTGAACCCATATGAGCGACCCACCAGGAAGCTGCACGGGAGTAACTGAGGCATTCCCATTCCTATGCGACTATGGTGTGGAAATGCCTCGGTCGTTTATGATTGGCAATACGGTGATGGTTTCCTTGTGGGCTTGATCATGTGGGTTCAGAATAGGATTTGAATATGCTTAACCTCAACCCTATTTGAGATGATGTCATCAGTATTCTTCATGTTATCGAATGTACTGAGAATCTTCTTACAAATATTTGTACGAATGTTCATTCTAAAATCTACTAGTGTATGGCCAGCTTAGGTGTTAAAACCGTACTAAAGACAAATTCTTATTTTTTAAAAATAACAAACATGTCATACTTAACTGCTCTGTGCAATGGTTTTCCACAGAACTGCCCAGATCCTCTTCTACTCGGGTCCCCCACTGGTACTTCTGGCTGATTGCCCTTATAGCAAGCCGTTTGCAATGGGGGCACTCATGCATGCTCGCTCCTGAGCCCCCCTCTGAGTGTCCATTAGACACACAGAGTGTGGTTCAGCCCCATCTCCCTCTTCATTGGCTGTTATTGACAGCAGCGGAAGCTATTGGCTTCCGCTGCTGTCTCACAGCCAATGAAGAGGTTGAGATCGGAGAGAGACGCTGCTCTTGGGCACATCACTGAATCGAGTATTAGGGTGGCTGGAGGGGAACTGCACACAGAAGGTTTTTTTACCTTCATGCATAGAAAAAAACTTCAACCTTTACAACTACTTTAAACATGACTAAACATGTCCATGCACTATTGGATTTGTGTTATTCAGTGTGGATGGATGAAACCTTCTGCCAGTCTTTTGTATTCTGTGAGGAAACAGTGATGGTGGTGGCGGCAGCTGTCAGAATACAGCAACCGCATGACTTTGGATATAGACACTGTTTGGCCGACAATTATCTGCCTGAGTCATTCAATTTTTCAGTCAAAGGATGTTGGTGTGGTTGGGTGCAGACAGGAACACCCACTAAGTGAGTTTCATCCAGTTCATCAGGAACCGGACAAAATTCGAACAGTGCATGGTCAGCCTATGCAGGCACTCAAACAGAAATACAGATGCTAGGTTCAGTTCAAGTAATGGACCCAACTTCATAAATTCTGTGTCTATAAGTAGCCAGGTGTATCACTACAATTTATGTTCCTGTTTTTGTTATATCCATCCTTGCAATGTCTGTCTTTAGTGATGAGCAATTGTCTGCAAATCTGTTCCAATCCAGGTCCAATCAGTACAGGAAGTACTATAGGTACCAAACCTGGATAATGACTGTGTTCACTTTTTGTTGAGGAGTTAGAGTGCAGTGTCTGCACATCAGTATGGAGTATAGGCCCTTGAAAGTACTAGTAATAGGTCTATATGACTAGAGATCCCTCACCGCCCGATAGGGTTTGGTCCTCATTTGGGAAAATTAATCCATTTATCATTGAGTGTCTTCCTAAATTCGTAGGTATTGAGATGCTACAACTTCAATTACAATTCCAAAATTCAGAGGTAAAGTATATCCTTATTTAGAATACTAGGAGGAGCTATGCAAACAATTTTCATAATAAAAGTTAATAAAAGGGTCCATTCATGGTAGAAAATTTTTTAAGAAAACAAATCTATATTTTGTAAAAGTATTTAAAAATATATATTACCTTTAAAATAAAATGAAAATGATAGTATAAAATAATAACATATAAATTGTACTATATTTACTATTACTATAATTTATACAATTTTGTTTCTTTGTTTATGAGTTGATCCTTTTTTAACTTTTATAATGGATTATTTTCTTAAAGTTAAGAAAAAAATAAATTAAATTAAAAAGGGAGTTTATAACAAATATAGTAGATTATTTATTTCTTTATATTTATGACTCAACTTTATACCAGACTAACCTGTACAATTCTTTATGTTTCCTATTTAAAGCTGCTGTACTCAGATTTCTTACTCTGATCTCACTGTACACTGTGAGCTTCTAACTGTGTATTTGTAGTTGCAGCAATTTAGATAGAACCCACAACATTTCCTGGCTAGAAGATGTCCAGCATCATCTCGCCCTCAACAATTTTTCTGTCCCTTTCCCTGGATTGCTGCTTTCAATGACTAGATTTCAGTTGTTTCAACCATGGAGGCTCAATGTGGGTGTTACCTAGGGCAGTCTACATGCGACCGCAGCCTACCTAGGAATGCCCTCTTCTCCTACCCATCAGAGCATTTTGATATTGCATATGAATGTAGCAGTACCGCCTTAGGAGTCACTGAGTTTTGGGTCCCCCTACAGCTCTGTATAGCCAGGGAACATGCATTTCCAGCCACACCGGTATGCTGAAGCCAGTAAGCAGTTCTTGAGCTTGGTTTTGATGTTTTATTAAGAGGGTTTTGAATTTTGATGGAGCTGAGGGATGCACAGGATGCCCAAAGGAACTGCATACTTGAGGACAAACTCCTTAGCAGCTATGTACAGATATAGACAAAATAATCTCTCCTCTGACAGCATTCCAGCTCTAGTCTGCCTCCTCAGACCCCAGATAAGTCCTCCTCTTCAGCCAGCTGCCTGAGAGTATCCCTGGAAACTTAGCAAAACAGACCCAGATGAGAAACTAGTTGGGTTTTCCAACTGACTGCCATTTTCCCTTATCCAGCCCAGGGTGCGGCATTACTCACTCTGTCTCTCCTGTGAGGTTGGTGGGTTGGTGGCTGCCTTCAGGCCTTACGCTGGGCTGGCTCCTTCCCTGCTCCACAGGCTGTCCACGCTCTGGGGACAATGAGGCAAAGAGATCCTCCCTTCCAGTTCTTGCCTGTAGGTAGGCTCCTCTTTTAGGCCCCCTCCCAGGCTCCAACCTCCAGCCTTCACTCCATCTTCCATCCGACACACTACTGCCTTGCTTATCAGGCCCTCTCACACTTAAGGGCCTCCCTGACCCCATGTCAAGCCTCCTGCTTTGGGATTGGTCAGAATCCCTTGAGCATGCAGATCAGTCCCTCCTCACCCCCACCCAATGCCTTCCAGAAACTTCTCAAGCTTCTAGAGTAAGGAGAGGTATCAGGAAACTGACCTGAAGAGCCCTCAGCCCTGACCTAAAATAACCTGGCTGACTTACACCCAGGCTCCTAACAAGCCTCTGCTAAAAAATAAAACTAACTAGGTCCCCCTTTTTTGATATGCATAACCTCTTCCATGAGCTAACACACAGAGGACTCTTGAGTGGAGTGCTGAGGCAGGAAGCTGTGATGGCTTCAGGAAGCTATGTACAGCACCCTGCCGGTCCTTCCTACCAGCTATGATCTACGTGCCTGAATGGGAAGTTCAGAAGCCTGGAAATTACATTACTGGGTCTAAAATAAAGTATGTTATGAAAATAGAAATGTTTCATTTAAAAGCATTAACCTCCCTAGTGGTATGATTATGTCCATATTTCTGTGCTGAAAGCGGTACATTTTTTTGCCTGGAAATATGTATTTTTTTTATTATAGGCCTGTAATTTTTAAGGATAACTCACTGAAATCTGTCTGAACAAGAGTCTAGTAAACATTATAGGATAAAACTTGAAACACAAAATCATAAATTATAATTTAATAAATAATCATAAAAATAATAATATAATAATAATAAATTTAATTCAATAATATAATAAAACCAAAAACACTGAAATTGTAAATATAGTGCCAAGTTCACACATCGCTGAGCAAGGTCGCAAAATCGTTTTCAGTGTCTGATGACGAATTTCCTCACAAATCATTATCACTCAATTCTGCAAGTGGTTCTGATTTACTATCGCTGTTCTCTAGCTGGTCTAAAACCGCTTTTGACATAAAGGGACACTTTTTGGACGCCATGGACTTTTCTAAGTTTCCAGGCAGAAAGAACAGTCAAAATACAGGCAGTTCACAGGAGAAAGCACTAGGGACAAATGTATGTGAAATGGTTTGATACAGTAATGTTTTACTATGTCAAATTCATTTCTAAGAAAATGACAGTATCAAAAAATTTTTACATTTGCCGTCGTTCCGGCCTCCATACGTCCCGACGCTCGCAGGGACCGGAACACGGAAGCCGGAGGAGATGGCCGGAGACGCGGCAGGGGACGCATTGCGGGAGCGAAGGACAAGGTAAGCGCTGCAGGGACTCCCGGAGCAACGCCGCATGGTAAGCCCGAGTGTAGCTCGGGGTTACCGCTTTTGGTACTGAAACTTTACCCCGAGCTACACTCGGGAATACCGTTAGGAAGGTTAAAGTATAACTAAAGGCAAAACATTTTTTTTTTTTAGCTTTGGATAGAGTAGAGAGGGACTTGAATCCAAGTCAGTTTTTATTGCTGTCTGTATCCCCGTTAAGGAGATTCATCCTGTCTATTTATCCTGTTTATCGTTATCATTGAAAGTGAAAGTAGAAGAAAATCCCATAGTTTGGGTTGTCCCCAGAAAAGTACTACAGGAGAAATCTTATAATAGGGACACTAGTTCTGGTGACCTGGGGGTCCGTATGGAATTCCCACAATTTGCAGGGATTTCCTCTGACTTGTTTGTTTATGAGACAGGAAGTGAAGGGGAAATCTCCACAATGGGACACAGATGTTGAAAAAAAACAGGAGTTATAACCCTTCCCTTACTCAATCCAAGATTAAAAAAATTTTTTGCCTATACTTCTACTTTAACACATTTATAAGGGAGGAAATGGGGGACCTGTTATTTTTAATAACACTTCGAGATTTTTTTTTTCACAGTCTGGTGTATTGGAAGATATAAGTGTTGAGCTGCATGTCAAGATGCACTCAGGTCACAAGGCAATAGGTAGCGAGGACAGAACAGTTCAATAGCAACCACCCAGCAAGTGGGATAAAGGACACTGATTGCATAGATGTCTGCTATTCTGTCAACACAGCCTTCTGCACACAGCAGTGCATCAGTCTACACAATCAAGCACCCCCACAAGACTACATGTCACAAGGTCAGGCATATTCATATTAGACAAGGTATTAAGTCTTCAAATCCTCTAAACTCTTATCCGCAAATAATGCTCTCACCATTTCCTGCGCAAAAGCTGAAGCCGCGATAGCACAAGCAGCCTTTATTGAACAAAAAATGGAAATGAAAATGAGAAAGCAGGATTAGAGGCAGCAAAATACGGCAGGAGTCATCCTTGATAATGCAGACGGAAAAGTGCATTTAGAGGCCAAGAAAACACAACAAGGGGCCCTCATAGAGGTCACGCTAAACATTGCTGTAGAGAACTCAGCAGCTGCCATAGGTGAAGCAGAAGCTCTAGAGTAGTGTTTTTCAACCTCTTTTCGGTCAAGGCACCCTTTAGAATTCTACAGAATCTTGGGGCAGACCAGGAGGTGCGTCCGAGCATGCGCACTCTTTTGTTAAGCAGTCCCATGTTTTGCAGTGGGCTGTCCTATGCGTATGAAACAAGCAAAGAAGGTTCTAGCTTGCTGCATTTTTTAAAATCACCACTCCCATACACATGGTACTGCATTAACATGCATTTTAACAGGCATGATTGCATGCGCATTTGCTAGATACGGGTCAGCGCCATTAAGAATGAATGCCTGTCTCTGCATGCCTGCTAAAGGCACCTGATCTGAACAAACCCTACATATAGTTTGTGAGGCAGAGTTTAGTAGGCTGTTATGCAGAGTTGCCTTGTAGCTGTAGAAATCAGTGAGCAGTATGTACAGTCAGGATAGGGCAGTGAGCAGTATGGTGGCAGCAGTTTGTGTGCGGTATGGTAGTGTCAGTCAGTGAGCAGTATGGTAGTGTCAGTCAGTGAGCAGTATGGTAGTGTCAGTCAGTGAGCGGTATGGTAGTGTCAGTCAATGAGTAGTATGGTAATGTCAGTCAATGAGCAGTATGGTAGTGTCAGTCAATGAGCAGTATGGTAGTGTCATTCACTGAGCGATATGGTAGTGGCAGTCAGTGAGTGGTTTGGTAGTGGCAGTCAATGAGCAGTATGTAGTGGCAGTCAGTGTGCGGTATGGTAGTGGCAGTTACTAAGCGGTATGGTAGTGGCAGTCACTGAGCAGTTTGTAGTACCAGTCAGGGACTGGTATGTAGTAGCAGTCAGTGAGCAGTGTGTAGTGCCAATCAGTGAATGGTATGTAGTACCAGTCAGTAAGTGGTATGTAGTGCCAGTCAGTGAGTGATATGTAGTGCCAGTCAGTGAGCGGTATGTAATGCCAGTGAGTGAGCGGTATGGTGTTGGCACTTAGTGAGTGGTATTTAGTGCCAGCCAGTGAATGATATGTAGTGCCAGTCAGTGAGAGGTATGTAGTGCCAGTCAGTGAGTGTTATGTAATGCCAGTCAGTGAACAATATGTAATGCCAGTGAGTGAGCGGTATGGTGTAGGCAGTTAGTGAGCGGTATTTAGTGGCAGTCAGTGAGCGGTATGTAGTTCCAGTCAGTGAGTGGTATGTAGTTCCAGTCAGTGAGCAGTATGTAGTTCCAGTCAGTGAGTGGTATGCACTTCCAGTCAGTGAGCGGTATGGTGTTGGCAGATAGTGAGCAGTATTCAGTGGCAGTCAGTGAGCGATATGTAGTGGCAATCAGTGAACGGTATGTAGTTCTAGTCAGTGAACGGTATGTAATGCCAGTGAGTGAGCGGTATGGTGTAGGCAGTTAGTGAGCGGTATTTAGTGGCAGTCAGTGAACGCTATGTAGTGGCAGTCAGTGAATGGTATGTATTGTCAGTCAGTGAGCGGTATGTAGTTCCAGTCAGTGAGCGGTATGGTGTAGGCAGTTAGTGAGCGGTATTTAGTGGCAGTCAGTGAGCGGTATGTAGTGACGCTGGGCAGGCTCCTCCTCCTTAGCAAACGATGACAACATCAGTTGGCAGGACGCAGCCAGCAAAGCACACAGGAGGTTACATTTCCGTTTAGAAGGCACAAGACTAGCACTGCAGTTGTAAAAAGCTTGAGCCAGCAGTAAAAAATGTTTGCCTGCCTTAGTAAGGGCAGTTTTTTCTGCTTTTGCCACAGCACCCCTAAGGACTCTTTGTGGCACCCTGGTTGAGAATTCCTGCTCTAGAGCAGGGGTATCCAGCCCTTTGACTTTCCTGGTCCACATTGCAAGAAGAGGAATTGTCTTGGGCCGCACATAAAATACACTAACAATAAGGATAGCTGATGAGCTTATATAGATAATGTACCTATCTGAATAATACAATTTCATTTTTTGAAAATATTTTTCATTATAAAAGTAAAAGAGAGCAACATGAAACTACTGCAATATTTGACACTGTTTTTGATAAACTAACACATCAATATCTGGTTCAGTGCATGAAGCAGAAATTCTCAATGAATTCTGAAGGTGCTCATCAAACATTTTGGTTCTAATGTTGCTCTTCATGTGCTTCATCTTTGAAAATAGTCATTTACATATGTAGGTGCTGCCAAAAGCTGATAACACGAATTAGACGTGATTGTGAAGAGTGGGATATTTTTCTTGGGGAAGAAAAAGCATATAAAAGTCCAGTAAAGAGACATTGTCAAAGTTTTCTTCAGCTGTATGTGTTCACTAAGTGTAAATGCATTTTAACAAAAAATTCCCCCAAAAATCAACATTTTTAAGTAAGTTTACAATTTTGTGTTGGGCCGCATTCATAACCATCTTGGGCCAAAGGTTGGACACCCCCGCTCTAGAGACAGCTGTATACCCTATCAGCAAAGGCAGTGGACACAGCAATGTACTGTCCACATCCTCTCAAGATTCTCTGCAGTGCACTTCAGAGTACATTTACCAACATTCTAGCCCTGGTAACAACACTCACCTACAAAAGGCAGGAAAAGACACTATTGAAAAGACAACCAAAAGATGCTACACAGCACCACTCTAAGGCTCCATGTACACTGCAGCTGATAAACTCACATTTAGGAGCTTTTCTGCGTTTTTTCAGCAGCCCCTGAACTCTCACTAATGTTTTCCTATGTGTCTAGGTACATAATGTCATTTACAGTTGTTTACAGGCAGTTGAGTTTACGGTCATTTTTTTTAACGCACCAAACTTACGTTCAGGAGTAGATTTTATCAACGTTTGTAAACGTGTGTAAACGCTGCTAACCGCATTTATAAGCGTTTGCGCTTGGAAATTTTTTTAAACTTCCATTTCGGAATGCTGTCCAGAGCCTTTTTTCATCATGAAAAATGCATGGAAAGCGTTTTCCCAATACGCAAATGGACCTGGTACACCATACTTTGAGATTTTGCATGAAAGAAAATATGTTAGACACTGCTGCAATAATTTCTGCACAGAAATGAGCTGGAACACACTCAAACACCAAAAAAAAGACAGCTAATCTCAACAAATAATGCTCTCTCTGCTTCTGCTCTCTCTATTTCTCTCTGAAATAGTTACATTTTTACTGTTTTTCAGTGCATTCTGGACATTTTGGAATGTCTCCGGAGGTTATCTTTAAAAAACGCTTCTAAACACAAACGCTCATAAACGCGTTATGCAAAAGCGGCTAAACAGACTTTTTTTAACCTACATTTTCCAGTAGTCAGTTTCCATCGTTCAGAAGTGTCCCGTGTACATGGAGCCTAAGTTAGCAAACAAGATAACTGCAAGCAGTGACACCTCTCATGACAGATTCCCCATACACAAAGTACCCAAATCTGCAAATTATCCTACAGGATCACCTTTCATGCCAGAATGCAGTTTAAACCAGAGACTCTAAAAAGGTATGATCACACACCACTTTTTCACCAAAGCGTTACACAGCCATATAATCAAGCCATAGCAGATTTTGCCAAGTTCTTTCTATGGTGTGAGTTAGTCAATAAAGGACTTGAAAAGTTTAATGAGTGTCCTAAAAGCTACGGCGCTTGGTGATCTTTGTTCCAAAATGTGATCAATGGATTATATTTGCCATGCAGTTCATGCAGAGATTAACCTCTTAACCCCCCTGATGGTATTCCCGAGTGTAGCTCGGGGTTAATTATCAGTGCCAAAAGTGGTAACCCCGAGCTACAGTCCTGATTGGTCCAACTTAAAGGGAGCTTGCTCCAATTTAGATGTATCACTAAGCTATCCCTCCTCTTCTAGAACCTCTCTCTGCCGCTAGTGCTGTCCCTGACAAACAGGTATGCTGTTCCTACACTAGCCAACTCACAATTGCACACCAAAACCAGAGGGCAAGTACTTAAAAAGACGTTGCACTACCCAAGATGGCCACCAGGGTCATGTGGTTGTAGCATATCCAACCAGAACACTGCCCCAGGGTACTGAGGGAATCTCAGTTTATCCTGACTTCCTCCTGCAGCTGCACTGCCATTCTGGATGGGCACCACTCACGGTGGAGAATCTAGACTGCATCTGCCTAGAAGCTTTTGTACTTCCTCCCATGATGCTGGCTCAGGATGTGGCAGTGTATGAACCATATATGACAAATATGACATCTAGCTGGGATGCCTTTATTGGATCTTGCAGAGTTTCTGACTGAGGTTGCAGGCAGTTCATCTTCTTCCCTTTCAAAGGATAAATCACTTAAACTCATTTAAATTTCAAGAATGTTCTGTTCCTTTTTCTGCAGTACTGTTGGGTCTTCTTAATGTGTTGTACAGACATTGCTGACTGTGTCACTTGATGAGGCTTTTGCCACATAGGTGGTTAACAATTACACTTCTTCTAATTGTTACCTTATTGACATCTGGATGCAGAATTCTGTGGCCCTTTTGAGACTCACTGTAGCTAACAAATATAACTTCCTTATATTACAAAAGGTCCTGTTTTGTATTGTGTTCCCATTTCACTTTTCTTTAGGAACGTGTACATATGCTTCACTTCCAGAGATTTTAATGTGTTTCAGGTCAGGCTTCTTTTGATTCTATAGCTCATACTGAGTTTTCTCTGTTGCTTTGCAAACAACAATGTTCACAAATCAGCATAAAATAGCATGCTTCTGCCATTTTCACATGTAACACCCTCTAGTGTACATAGGTTTTTTAGGTGTATAGTTGGAGGCTTGCTAGCCTGAGTGTGAGTCAGCCTGGGAGTGAGTCAGCGAGGTTACTTCAGGTTAAGGCTGAAGGGCTCTGCAGGTCAGTTCTCTGCTATCTCCTCCCTGCTCTAGAAACTTGAGAAGTTTCTAGAACTCAGTGGGCGGGGTGAGGAGGGGCTGACCTACATACATAGGGGAATCTGGTCAGTCCCCAGGCAGGAGGCCTGGCATGGTGGCTATTCCATCTATTAAATATGACAGAGCCTGGTCAGCAGGGGAGTCAGATGTAAGATGGAGTGAGGAAGTGTTGCTGGTGTGGAGCCTGGGAGGGGGCCCCAGTGAAGGGGGCGTAACAAATGTGCACACAGAGATGGATGCAAACCTCCATTTTAGGCAAAGGATCTTCCATCTTGTATCATTTCTACTCCCAAATCAGCTTTCCCCATCCCCCCTCCATCTCTGTTGAGTGAAATGTGGTCTGTTTGATGCAGATCACAGGCAGCAAACTCATTGTGAGGGTGTCATGTTTGTAAATCCCACACTATCTGGTGCCGCTATGTCTGCAAGACTCTTGCTGGAGAAAGGATCATAAAACCATAAACCAAGCCCTCACTGAGCTTCAAGGACATTCCAGGTAGTCGTAAAAACAGACTTACACTTAAAAACTCACTTTTCCATATAATTTTTATTTCTTCAAATAGGACATAATTACATAAACATGGAGCACATATTCGGACGGCTCACTTTAATACAAGTCGCCTGATATATTACACCCCCTATCTGACATATACAGGAGAGCAGAAAATGATATCTCCTGAACCATCCAAGCAGGTACAGTTGCAAGAAAAAGTATGTGAACCCCTTGGGATTACGTGGAGTTTTGCATGAATTGGGCATAAAATGTGCTCTGAATGTCATCTAAGTCACAACAATAGAAGAACACAGTCTGCTGAACATAATACTACACAAACATTTGATGTTGCCATGGTTTAATTGCACATAACATGTAAACATTCACAGTGCAGGGAGGAAAAAGTATGTGAGGCCCTAGCTTAATGACTTCTCCCAGAGCTAATTGGAGCCAGGAGTGAGCCAACCTTGACTCCAATCAGTGTGATGATATTGGATGTGTTGCTGACAGCTGTCCTGCCCTTAATAAACACACACCTGTTTTGAGTTTACTGGTTTCAAGAAGCACTGTCTGATGTGAACCATGCCCCGCAGAAAAGAGCTCTCAGAAGACCTACGATCAAGAATTGTTGACTTGCATGAAGCTGGAAAGGGTTACAAAAGTATCTCCTTGAGCCTTGATGTTCATGTGTCCACGGTAAGACAGACTGTCTACAAATGGAGAAAGTTTAGCACTGTTGCTACTCTCCCTAGGCGTGGTCGTCCTGTAAAAATGACTGCAAGAGCACAGCGCAGAATGCTGCATGAGGTAAAGAAGAATCCCAGAGTGTCAGCTAAAGACCTACAGAAATCTCTGGCTAACATTTTTGTTGACACATCTACAATCAGGAAAACATGAAACAAGAATGGAGTACATGGGAGGACACCACGGAGGAAGCCATTGCTGTCCAAAAACATAATTGCAGCACGTTTGAAGTTTGCAAAAGAGCACCTGGATGTTCCACAGCACTACTGGCAGAATATACTGAGGACAGATGACACCAAGATTGAGTTGTTTGGGAAGAACACACAACACTATGTGTGGAGAAAAAAAGGCACAGCACACCAACATCAAAACCTCATCCCCACTGTGAAACATGGCGGAGGGAGCATCATGGTTTGGGGCTGCTTTGCTGCCTCAGGGCGGGACGGATTGTTGTCATTGATGGGAAAATGAATTCCAGAGTTTATCAAGACATTTTGCAGGAAAACGTACGACCATCTGTCCGCCAACTGAAGCTCCGCAGAGGATGGGTGATGCAACAGGACAATGACCCAAAGCATACAAGTCATTCAACAAAACAATGGCTGCAACAGCACAGAATACGCCTTCTGGAGTGGCCCAGTCAGAGTCCTAACCTCAACCCCATTGAAATGCTGTGGCATGACCTTAAGAGAGCGATTCACACCAGACATCCCAAGAATATTGCTACACTGAAACAGTTTTGTGAAGAGGAGTGGTCCAAAATGACTCCAGATCGTTGTGCAGGTCTGATCTGCAACTACAGGAAACGTTTGGTTGAGGTTATTGCTGCCAAAGGAGGGTCAACCAGTTATTAAGTCCAAAGATTCACATACTTTTTCCTCTCTGCACTGTGAATGTTTACATGTTATGTGCAATTAAACCATGGCAACATCTAATGTTTGTGTAGTATTATGTTCAGCAGACTGTGTTCTTCTATTGTTGTGACTTAGATGACGTTCAGAGCACATTTTATGCCCAATTCATGCAAAACTCCACAGAATCCCAAGGGGGTCACATACTTTTTCTTGCAACTGTATGTCACATTTCATATCTAACCATTCAGCAGATGCATCTGCATATTACTCTACTAGTGGCCAGGCTGCTAAATGCACCGAGAATAAGTTATGAACTATGACATCAACTGGGAGAGTTTTTGGTCATAGCTTGGGTCTCCGCCTGCAACACCCGCCCAAATGAGGCGATTGTTTCTCTGCTTTAAGGAGATACCCTGCTGAGTTCCTAGAAAAAACTGAGCTAAGCTGAGTTGAAAGTTGTTGAAGATTCTCCATTTTAACATAGGAACTAACTTTGGGAGATAAAGCATCCTTTTGGCTCATGAAACCTAACATTTGGCAAGTACTTTACCTCCCTAAATTTCTTTCCGTTATCTCTTTGCTGTGTTATTGCTCTCTGCATGTTTATATATATATTGTCTACATCTTTTTCTGTAAATATTTTTATTGCACCCTTTTGACCTTTTAGTAATAAAACTTACTTTCTGAAAGTGTTGAACTGTTTCTAAAGCTCTTTAATGCAAACTAAGAACCCCTGCCTCTGAAGAGCGCTACTGTGTGTGTGTTTTAAACTTCGCTATATCTATGCCTGCGGTGACAGTGGTATACCGACGCTTATGCAAACATCATAGTGTTATTGCTGATATTGCTGAGTTTCCTCTTTCTCTGTACAAAAAGGAGGTGGTGGCAGTGTGAAGGGTTAATTGCATAATTAACCTGACCCAGTAACAATCGTTCTCAGGCTGCAGGTACACAGGTTGTGGTCCATTAGCTGAAAAATCTGTGTGCAGGGTGCAGCTGGGCATGGCATTGTTACGCACGTGACAGCACAGTTTTAGATTGGCTAGTCCCTTGGTCACGAGTTTGGTGAGAAGGGCTGGGGTCTGACATCGCGATCGTCGCAGGGGGGTCTGCCCACAGACTGGAAACTGGAAGGAAAGACCTCCACTGTCCCACAGTCTGCTGGAGAGAGACAGCCTGTCAGCAGGGAAGGAGCCAGCCCAACAAAGGGGCCACCAGATCCCTGCCCCCCCATGTGAATGAGTAGGGGTATATAGTACTCATTTACCAAAAAAGCAGTCAAAGTTAGTAAAAACACAGTTTTGACAAGTCATTTATTAACAAAAGCAAAAAAACACCAACTTGCATTAAAAAAAAAAAGCACCTGTCCAGGGACATCCAGGGACATCACTGGGTGACTGGCCCCCATGTCTACCTGTCATTAGGTATGAGTCCCTGGACGGGACATGTTGTGTTTGGCGGGTGGTGGTTTGTTTCTTTTCGTGCGGGTTGGCGTTTTTGTTTTTCTTTATTAATAAAAGAAGTCAAAAACTGTGTGTTTGTACTAACGTTTTGACGAATTTTTTTGTGAGTGAGTAGGGGTACTATGTAACCCATACTCATTCACATGGGGGGGGGGGGGCAGGATCTGGAGCTCCCTTTGTTAAAGGGGGCTTCCAGATTCCGATAACTCCCCTCATACAGATCCCCACAACCACCAGGTAAAGGTTGTGGGGAAGAGGCCCATGTCCCCGTCAACATGGGGACAAAGTGCTTTAGGAGGGAAGCCCCACCTGCCACAAAGCACCCCCCATGATGAGGGTATGTGGCCTGGTATGGGTCGGGGGGCACTCGCTTGTCCTACCCCCCTTTTTTGGCTGCCAGGCTGCATGCTCAGATAAGGGGGGACCCCACGCCATTTTTTTAAATGTTGGCATGGAGTTTCCCTTAAAATCAGCAGCCTCTTCATTTTAAATTATCAGGACAGGTAGTTCTGGTTTGTCATATTAGCAACTGGAAAATTTGATGAAGCATTGTTAGTAGCAAATGTTTCTAAACTGTTCTAAATACTGCAGCAGATTATAGAAAAACAGTCTCTGAAAAAGAATAAAGTAAGAATTTATATAACACTGGCTGTATCTGGGCCCAAACCCTGTTGGAAAGCTGGAGCAGATATGACTCTTGTCAGCAAGATGATGCTGGACACATGTTTGAGCCCTCTTTGTTTATAATGGAAAACAGCAGAAACACAGATAAAAAAAAGAAATTTCATCATAACCATGTAGATCAGTTAGAAAGAACATTATATTATGCAAACAGTAAGCGCTACCAGCTAGTGACAGAACTATTAATTAACAGTACAATATATGAGAATGGTTGTTGCACCTATGTCTGTATAAACAGCATGCTATCGCTTTTGCAGTTTAAGAAATGTAAACATTTGGCCGCATTTGGCCAACACTTTACTACAAGAATTAGACGCACCTAGGTTTTAGAGGCAGAAAACAGGAAAAAAAAATTCTGAACTAATGGACTGCAGACACAGTACAGGAGATGACCAGAGACTGCGGACAGCACAGGGATGACCAGAGACTGCGGACAGCACAGGGATGACCAGAGACTGCAGACAGCACAGGGATGACCAGAGACTGCGGACAGCACAGGGATGATGTTTAGAGACTGCGGACAGCACAGGGATGACCAGAGACTGCGGACAGCACAGGGATGACCAGAGACTGCGGACAGCACAGGGATGACCAGAGACTGCGGACAGTACAGATGATTGCTGACCTTTGGGGAGGTGGGGAGCGGGTACCTGAATTTGACAGGTACCCGCTCTTACTTCCGCGGAGTTTTTGTTTGATCTTACCTGTTCCTCGATCCAGCCGCGCGCTGTCTTCCCGGCTTCTGTAATGGCGCTCGGCATGACAGCCGGGTGCCCAGTGCGCATGAGCGAGAAGCACTTGCGCTTTGTGATTGGTCCGGCGACTTCTGGGATCTGTCATGTGTCCCAGGTACCGCCTTACCATTCACAAAAAGCACCGCTTCTTGCGCATGCGCACTGGGCCCCGGCTGTCATGCCCAGTGCCCACACTACAGAAGCCGGGAAGACAGCACGCCGCTGGATAGAGGAACAGGTAAGGTCCCGCTGCAGAGCTGAGCAGCCGGCCCGGTATTCTGACACGGCCGCGGTGGAAATACCAGACCGGCCACTCCATATTCGCTCCATAAGACGCACTGACATTTCCCCCCCAGTTTTGGGGAAGAAAAAGTGCGTCTTATACGGCGAAAAATACGGTAAGGTGCAGAGGGTACAATATTGTAAAATTGCCAAGCTACGGGACAATTTTAATCAAGGATAATAAGCCTAGCCAGTACATGCCTAACTTTTTTTTATCTTTGAGGATAGGGGGTGTGGGAATGTAAATTATATAATGTGAGGTAGATTAGGTGCACACTGTTCTTACACATAGGTTTTCTTTCTGCAGCAGCGTGCTGCAAAAAAAAGGATGAACAGATGGCCGGGAACACATGATTGTTTAACCTAAAATAAAGGCCATATCAACATAACATAATACATTTTCAAAATAAAAGATAAATTTCACAATACCACCACCCTGAAACAAATGCCAATTTTTTTCAAAGGAAGGCAAAAATAAAGTTTGCCATGGACCTGACATCAGCTTAAAGTAACTGCTGACTTCAGATCAACTACAAATTATAATAAGACAGATAGCATGCAGAGTTACAGTTTCCTAACCAACCCCAATCTCTCCTTGTTAACTATGTCAGCTTTCCCTGTCATTTCCCTACAGCAACTTCCAATACATTGGCATTATCGCTGCTCTGTGTCCCCTCTTTTCTAATGAGAAGGTTGGCTTATCCAGAAGTCCCCTATTGGCCCTTCCAAGTATTTTTGCTATTGTTCATAGGTGATGCGGTGCATTATGTTTTAAAAAAGTTATCACAAACTGTGTCTGACCCAACCAGGACAGGAGCTTTTGAAGGGGACTAGGGGCTAGCCTTCTACCCACTGATTATGGCCCATGGACAGAGCAGATCATTCTCTAATGATTTACAACAATGTGATGATTGCTGAGAGCGACGCTTGGATTAATTGGAGTAAAGAAAATACAGCTTCCTTTTTGGAGTGGACAAAAGATGTAATGTTAATCTTGTACAGATTAATGGTCAGAGGAAATATGGGGCTCTCCTGCAGGCTGGGTTGGAAAAGCTCCTCCACTTGGGACAGAAATATTTATCTACAATCTCCTTCACGAAATCTATGAAGATAGATGAATTCCACATTTTCAGACTGTTGGAATATTGTATGAGTTGATTAGCTTACTGTTAATTAGATCACTATTAGCTGTGGGCTGTAGCGTTTACTGTTTACACTGTTTAGGATAATGTGATCAGGCTCTTACCTAATCAGAGTGGGATGTTTATCCCAATGTTTAATATTTGTTTTATTTTTCATGTGAGGACTGCCCCTGTTTTTGAGTGTATATAAACCTGTATTTCTGTTGAATAAAGGGTTTCAGTTTTGTAAGTGTTGCCTAGTCTTGGGTGTGATGCCCCGCTATAATACCTTGTTCCTGTGTGTGAGACACAGGAACAAGGTATTATAGCGGGGCATCGCATCCAACACTAGGCAACACTAGCCTGTTTGTGTGACAGACCACCTGTCAACCCGATTGGGTGGTTCCATTAGAGAACTGCATCCTCGCAAACATTTGTGCAAATCAGCAGAAAAATTCACAAAACTTGCAGAATTCACCTCAAACCCCTGGTAGCAGCAAAACCAAACCACATCCCTAGTAGTGAGCTGCATTATTTATCTACTTTGGTTTGAAGTTTGATGATAATTCATGTGGGCGCAATATGTACATTATATATTTAATTACTTTTTTGAATAACTAAACATTATGGTCCTTGAATTGCAGCAATGTGCTACACATGCCAATGTCTTTTGGTTTTATATGGTGGAAGGTGCCTTTTGTCTTTTTGTACTAATGTCTTTTAAGATCTTGGCACAGTAAGGACTACTACAGTCTACTGAGATTTGATGCTTTGAATACTCTTCTCGCAGATATTCTATGGAGATACGCCATATATTTTTCAAGATTTGTTTCTGGCTCAGACATTAATTTGCTACTTACACAGAAATTCCCAAAGTTACTATAATGCTCTCTCACACTTCCTAAAATGTGGCTTTTATTACTATATTTGATTTATAGTTCAGTATTTGGCTGTATATTATACAATGTATTTGTAACTAATATTCATAAAATCTTTTGCTGCCTGTATCCTAACTTCAAAGTTTTTTGGTGGAGCTAAATACTTTGCGTCCCTTGTGCTGTTAAGGCCCTTCCAGCTCCCACACCCTAAAAATATAAAAATATATCTATATTAACAACTGAATAGGCTAAAGGTGCTAAACATTAGTGGACAGGGGTTCCAACAAGATCTGTACATACTGGGAGCCAACATGAGGTATGGACTTGTTTGGTTCTTGGCCCTTAAAGTGGTTGCAAATCCTTACATATACCCAGTGAACTCACTGGCTGATGATACAATAAACTGAAACCAATCCTCCTACATACATTATATCTGTCTTTCTGCAGTCTTCTCTTCTCTACCTCCATTCAAAGAGCTGAATTTATAAAGCTTGTTTGAGCTTTAAAAAAAAGGGGGCAGAGAGCTTAAATTACACTCTGCAGAGCTCAGTGAAGAGAGCTCTGAGCGCTGATTGGAGGGAGGAAACACACCCCCCTCCACACAGCACACAGAAACAAATCTGAGGCTGTCAATCTACTGGAGGTCCCTCCCCTGTTACAATTTTTTTCTAAGTGTCAGGAAAACTTGTCAGAAATGATTTATGCAGTGGAACCAACCAGCAGACAGAAATTACACTTAGTGCTCTCGATTGAGACAAATACACAGTATAGAGGGATATGCTTCTTTTCATGTCTGAGGTTTACAACCACTTTAAGAATAACCCATGTGTTACAACTTGAATCAACTCAATTAAAAATGAATTCTCCTGAGTATAAGATGTACAGATGTGCATTGTATGAGCCTGGGGATTACTGGAATGTTATTGGTTCAGGGCTTTTTCTCTCAGAGAATAGGTGCAGGTATCCCCTCCTCTGAGCACCGTCTCTTGTCTCCGCCTCCTACCCACCTCCCAGTATCACCCCATTTAGATAATCTAGAACCAATTATCATTTTGTGGTGCTAAGTAATTTTGTATGAAATTTTTTGTTTGTAATGATACCAAGAAAAGCAGCAAAATAGATCCTCCCCAGCAACAACAAATCCACCCAGAAACAATACCACTATGGCAACAAATGACTCCACCAGCAGCAATAGACCCTCCAGTAACAATAGACGCACTCAAGCAACAATCAACTCCCACCAGCAACAATAGATCCCTGGTAGCCAACACATACATTCAGTGCTGGAGGTGCTGGAAGTGCCGGAACTGTATTACCCCTCGTTCCTGCTGAAAAAAAAGTCTTGGGTTTATTCCAAATAAAAGCTCCCATCGCCGAGTAAAACTGACAGGGGGGAGACCTGCGTGTAAACAACACAGGTCTCTCTCCTGCCAGCAAGCACATGCTGCTGTATATTTCTCTGCACAGCACTTTCATGTAAACCAGTTTATTTACACGTCTTCAGATTTTTTTTCTAGCAAAGACATGTAGCAGAATACATTTTGGCCTAAATTCATGAAGAAATTTAATTTTTAAATTTTTTTTATTGGATATGTTTTATAGCAAAAAGTCAAAAATATTGTTTTTTTTTTTCAAAATTGTTGGTCTTCGTTTATAGCGCAAAAAATAAAAACTGCAGAGGCAATCAAATACCACCAAATAGAAAGCTCTATTTGTGGGAAAAAAGGACATACATTGCATTTATGTACAGCGTTGCATGAGCGCGCAATTGTCAGTTAAAGTAACACAGTGCCGTATCACAAAAAATGGCCTGGTCAGGAAGGTAAATCCTCTGGAGGGCAAGTGGTTAAAGCAGCATCAAACAGCACCCTTTCCACTCCCTACACCAATACGGTTAAAGCTGCACTTCAGGAAAACATAGATAAAATATATATTGCAAGCTTTCACTTGCAAAGAGATTTGTGTTTACTGTATGTCCATCCAGATCTGAGAATTACACATCTCTACCAAAACCACACAGCCCTGCCTGGCAGCGAAGGAGACCTGATTTTTCTCTGCTGCAGTTTAGTAACTGTCACTCCCATCATGTGAATAGACAATGAAAGAAAAAGCAGCATACAACTAAATTAACCACTTGCCCTCCAGAGGATTCCCCCCCCCCCTTCCTGACCAGGCTATTTTTTGAGTTATGGCGCTGCGTTTCTTTAACTGACCATTGCGCAGTCATGCAATGCTGCAACCAAATCATATTTACTTCATTTTTTTCCCCCACGAATTGAGCTTTCTTTCGGTGGTATTCGATCGCCTGTGTATTTTTTATTTTTTGCGCTATAAAAAAAAGGCCGACAATTTTGAGGAAAAAAAACAATATTTTTGAATTTTTGCTATTAAACATGTCCAGTACAAAAAAAAAAAATGATAAATTTAGATAAATTTAGATCAAAATGTATTCTGCTACATGTCTTTGCTAACAAAAATCCCAATATGTGTAAATTAATTGGTTTACGTGAAAGTTATAACGTTTACAAATGGCGGTACATATACTGGGATTTGTTTAAATAATTTTTTTACTAGTAATGGCAGCGATCAGCGACTTATAGCGGAACTGCAGCAGGCATTCTGACACTGGAGGGAACTGACTTGGTGTCACTGACATCCCCAGTGACACCAATACAGTGATCAGTGCTAAAAAAAGCACTGACACTGTACTAATGGCACTGGGCAGAAAGGGGTTTACATGAGAGGCGATCAAAGGATTAACTGTGTGTTCTTTTGCTATGTGCTGTGTCCGTGTGCTTCACTGTAAGCACACTGCTTTGCATGGCTGTGCTGTGCACACCCATCCAAAGCAGTGTGCATGAGCTGACAGGGAGGAGAGCTATTTTGTTTACAAACAGTTCTCCTCCCCGTTGGAGATGCTCAGCAACCCGGTGATTGTCAGCCATGGCCGAGAATGGCGTCGCGGGTAGGGCACGCGCGTCCCCTACCTGGAAATGCAAAATCATGTATATATACGTGATTTTGCGCACCCGTGCTGCAGTGTAGCAGTATTTCTGCTATAGGGCAGTTGAGAAGCCATTAAAGCTGAAGTTTAATTCCCTACAGCATTAGTCATGTCACTTATTTGTAATGAAGTATGGCTCATGTCATGCAAGTACCTGGATCCTGAAGAAATCTTCAGCGCAGGGATGCCTGTCCTCTTCCTCTCTCAGGGCGTTTGGTGCTGCAATGGTTAACAGCTTTAGGTCTACAAGAAGAGCAACAGTACAGATGGTATAATGGAGACACGCCCCCTCCATCCTCCCCTCCAGTGAGAAAAGTTCTTTCATTGATTACACTGCTTGTAACATGATCTGAGAATGGGGGAAGCTGATCAGTCACACAATTCTCTCTTCCATTTGCAGATCATGTTAGAAGCTGTCAGTGAAATACCATTTCTCAATGGAGAAAGAGGAAGGAGGGGGCGTGTCCCGGTTGCACCACCTGTACTGCTGTTCGGCCTCAAGACCTGAAGCTGTTAACCAGTGCAGACCCAGGAAGGTCAGAGACAGGAAGAGGACAGGCATCTCTGCAGTGCAGATTTCTTCCGAATCCAGCTGCCTGCACGACGGGGAAATACTTCATTTCAGATCAGTGATTTGCAGAAAGCTGTAAAGATTTTTTTTTAGGTAAATTTCTACTTTAAGTACCTGAATCTGTCAGGATATCATTTAGTAGTGATCTCATCAGTCTACTGCTGGTCCTTCATTAACCAGTCACAGGCTGGGAACAGGGAGGTAGCCTGTAATATTTAAAGAAAAGAAAACAGAAAGGTCAGGTCACCAAACGGATTGATCTGCATGGCAGAGCTGTTTAATTTACACACAGGATGGAAATACAAATCCTTTAGCAGTTAAAAAATCTCCCATATATGTATAAGGAGCATAAATGAAAAATATAGGACAATTTAGCCGCCTGAGGAAGAATTCAGCCATTCAGCAGGAATCAGACAAAATTTGAGTTGTGAGTGGCCCTGATGGTAACACTTGGCTTGACAAAAGCTGACTTTTCAATCAAGTTTTGTCAGAGGAGCGGGGTGAATATTGTTCACCAAACAGCGACTCCAATCTAATTAGATGTAGTCACTGTTCAGGTATTCTGACAGCCGTAGGTACCAGCTGTCAGAATACTTTAACCAACAGGGGAGATTGCTCTTTATATGCGGTTTAGGATTGACAGAGGAATCTGTTAATAGATATGCGAACCCTTACCTTGTTAAACGAAAAGGCAAAACATTTGTGTATGTGTATAAATACATTATAAACTTTTTTTTTTTCATTAATCACATAACCTCTGTTCTCAGCTGCATAATGGGCTTGGACAGGTGGGGTGGAAAAACAGCAGAATACTGATCTTTCCAGTGAAAGGCTGTGCAGGGGGGTATGCCAGCACAACTCTTGCCCATTGGATGACAGGCAGGTAGTGCTCCCAGCACAGCCACAAAATTGACCATGATGGGAAGGATCAGCTTCTATGTCTAGTTTGGACAGTTTGAAATAGGAAAGCAGGGGGACTGGCAGAATCACCAATTATTTCACAAAAAGGAAGCAACACAAAGAGAACAGGATCATTTTTAACACAAGTACATGATACAACAGACACACATCAGGAACATGAAATGTTGGTGTAACATTTTCTTTAAGTTAGAATCTATTAGTGTTCTGTCCTATTTATATGAAATTTGTCTGTTGCTGTATTGAACAGTATCAGGTTGCTATTGCTTTGTAGTACACTGACATCTAGTGGCAGTTTGTGGTCACTAAAACTTGTTTACTTTGTAATATGGTATTTCCCTCTGCCCTCCCCTCCTGTTTAGTACAAGTCACTTCAGTCCTAGCTTCAGTCCAAGGTCCCCCCAGTCATTGTCTTGACAGAGCTTAGAAAAGCCATTGTCTTCTTACACTTTGAGAGAATGTAAAAACATTCTCCGTACTGCACTTGTGAATGGTTAAATTGCATATGATTCGAAGTAATTGTCTTCTTACACTTTGAGAGAATGTAAAAACATTCTCCGTACTGCTCTTGTGAAAAGTTAAATTGCATATGATTGGACTTCTTATTGTAAAGGTAAGCTGCCTGTGGATGGTGCCAAGTCAGCAGGTGACAGTATTGTCCAGACAATCTAGGTCTATAGAGGTATGTCAATGCATTTAGCAGCATTTGAGACAGAACAATTAGAAATCAATAAATGTATGGGTAGTTTTAAATTATAACAAAATATTTTACTGTTTGCCATTAGTTCACCTTCAAACAAAAGTATTATTATTCTTTAAATAGCAACTCCAGACAAAAAGTTATTATTTATTTTTGGATATAGTGGGTAGGGCAATAACTGTGTGGGACCTCTTTGGAGAGATTTTCCCTTAATCTTTGTCCTTGTGACACCCATAAAAGAAAGTCCTGGTTCACACTGATGCAAATTGTCATGTGATTTGACAATTCCAAATTGCATGACAAGTCCCACCCTATTTGTGGCTATGGAACCGTTCAAATCAGCGTGACTCTGCGGTGCAGCACCGATTTGGGAAAAAGGTTCTGGCACTATATTTTGCGATTTCACGTGAGACTTGCATAGACATCTGTGTATGAAGCCACACAGATGTCAGGCAAGTCGGTCATGAAATTGCATTGACCTGCGGCTTTGAAATTGCGCTACTTTAAGTGAAGAAGCGCAATTTCAACGTTCCATTCAGTGTGCTCCAGGGCTATCAGTTTCGTACAAACCTCAACACACTCATTTTTAAAAAATGAAACTAATCCATTGGATATGCTTTTCTGTACACAGCCTATCTTAAAGAAGAAGGTCAGGTGTATATAATGTATTTAGAGTGCATTGATCAGGGGTATGTCATGTCATATAACACCCAGTGTACAGAGTACAGTGATTAGGAGTATGAAATGTACAATGTAGTGTCCATAGCACAGGGCTCAGGAGTGTGTAACACACAGGGAGCAAGAGGGTTAGAAGTTGATAACATACAGAGTGCAGACCTCAGGAGTGCATAACATATCGAGTGCAAAGCTCGGCAGTGTGTGATAATACATAGTACAGGGCTTAGGAGTATACAACAGAGTGCAGGGGCTAGGAGTACATAATACATAATCTGCCTCATATGGAGAGTGCAGAGCTCAGAAGTGGTTATTGCACAGAGTGCATGAGTAAGGCGAGCATAATGCAGAGTACAGGGTTCAGAAGTAAGTAATGTGTTGGCCAGTGTACAGATTACAAAAAAATGACCCCATTCCCAGTAAAAATCTCCCCAAGTCCACATTCCCCACAGTACAGATCATCCTCAATAGCCCCAAATTCTCTCACATCCCTTTCCCCTAACCACAACACAGGCCCCTTCCCTCCCAGACCAGCCCCTTAGTACAGCCCCAGGGGTCAGAAGTGCTTAACACACTGGGTGCAGGGTTCAGGAGTGTGTAACATACACAGTGCATTGGTCTTGACTGCGTAAAACACAGGATGCCGGGGTCAGGAGTGCATAACACACAGAGTGCAGCAGTCAGCAGTTAGTTATGCACAACGTGCAGGGCTCAGGAGTGTGTCACATATAGTATGCAGGGGTCAGGGGTGTGTAACACACAGGTGCAGGGGCCAGGAGCGCATAACACACAGGTGCAGGGGCAGGAGTGCACACAGTCTTTTCTCAGTTCAGATCACCTCCTTGGTACAGACTTCCCACCACTACAGACCACTTCTCCCCTTTACAACCCGTGAACACTATATATTTTCTAAAAAGAAACGTCTAGAGAATAAAATGGCTGTTGTTGCAATTTTTTATGTCGCGTGAAACTTGTGCAGCCATTTATCAAACACACATTTTCAGGTCAAAATACACTTAAATTATTATTATTATACAGGATTTTAGTGCACACAAACAAAATATAATACCCACATTTTTGATAAAGCATAAATATAATGTTGAGTTGAAAACATTGTTTAAATAGATAGCAAACATGTCAAGATCTAAAATTGCACCTGTAAAATGCCAACAAACGATGGCGCCTAAAATCCACGTGACAGTCTGTTCCTGCTCTTCCTTGCTCCAGTTGGGTCCACAGCAGCCACTCTTTACACTCCAGGCTGTGTGGTCCTTGCGATGGGTCCACTGTTCAGACAGCAAAGCTACACCCTCCTCTACCTCTCCACATGCTCACGCAACTGATCTGCTCAAAGCAGAGCATCACAAGGACCACACAGCCTGGACTGTGAAGAGTGGCTGCTGTGGACCCAACTGGAGCAAGGAGGAGCCGGGACAGACTGTCACTGGGACAGAGAGCTGAGTGGAAATAGCCCAGCCAGAGGAGAGAGATTCAGAGGGAATGTGACGGAGGCCAGAGCCAGCCTAGTCTAAGCGGTCACCTGGAGCAGACTCTGGAGGCAGAGCCAGCCCGCAGTCACCCAGAGCAGTCAGTGGAGGCCAACAGAGGCAGTCTGAGTGGGCAAGCTGACCCAGCCAGAACCAGAAGACACAGGAGCATCACGGGAAATGGTCAAATCCATTTGCTGAATGAAGGTGGAGTCATTTACTCAGTCTTCAATCTTCCATAGCTCACTGGGACTGCTGTAACCCTACAATCTTCCAGAGTTCACAAGAAAAGGTGCTTGATGGGGAAAAGTGGGACTTCAACTGGGGCTTTAAATACTGGAATATCCTCAACAGGAACAGTTTGGAAATGGCCAGGTCCACCACAACTCCTCCCTGAGCCAACGTTCATTCCTAGAGCCCACACCTCATGGCACAGGAGCCATTTCCATTTGCTGACACCAGTCCACCAGTGTAGAGGAGGATGCCAGTTCCAGTGTGAGTTATCTTGCCCATTTACCTAAGAGGCTTCCACGGTGACACCCGGTGATTTATACCAAGGGAGACAACCGTTTGGCTGCCCAATACCAAGAGGGAGGAGAGTCTGTTAAGACTGCCCAGCTCATCCATCCCATCCCATGACAGGGACCTCTGGTTATATCGATTATATGCGTATTGAAAGATATGCATCTGGTGAGTGCGTATTTTTACTATTTATCACCGCGTCACTGGAACGTGAAGTCACTATCAACTCCTGTACCTATCACCTGCCACAAACTGTCACCAGTTTTATTTTATTTTTATTATAATATCATTTTATGGATTTGTGATGTATCTTGATTTTTACTTTTGACCATGATTTGACTATGATTTACACCAGTATTAGTATGTATTTATTTTATTTTTTTTTAGCGGGTCTTTCTGCCTTTAGTTTTGCCTTCAGCAAGTGAAATGCATGCTCAATTAGGTTGAGATCAGGTAACTGACTTGGCTATTGCAGAATATTCCACTTCGTTTCCTGCAAAAGTTCCTGAGTTGCTTTTGCAGTGTGTTTTGGATCATTGTCCATCTGTACTGTGAAGCGCCGTCCAATCAACTTTGCTGCATTTGCTGAATCTGGCCTGACAGTATATCTATAAACACTGCAGAATTCATCTGGCTGCTTCTGTCTTCTGTCACATCATCAGTAAACACCAATGACCCAGTGCCACTGGAAGCCATGCATGCCCATGCCATCACACTGCCTCCACCATGTTTTACAGATGATGTTGTGTGCCTTGGATCATGAGCTGTTCCAAGCCTTCTTCATACTTTTTTCTTCCCGTAATTCTGGTACAGATTCATCTTAGTGTCATCCGTCCAAAGAATGCTTTTCCAGAACTGGTCTGGCTTTTTTAGATGTTTTTGGCAAAGTCTAATCTGGCTTTTCTAGTCTTCAGGCTTATGAATGGTTTGCATCTTGTGGTGAACCCTCTGTATTTGCTCTCGGGAAGTCTTCTCTTGATTGACTTTCACAATCATATGCCCACCTCCTGGATAGTGTCCTTCACTTGTCTGGATGTTGTGAATGAGTTTTTCTTTACCATAGAGATGATCCTGTGATCATCCACCACTGTTGTCTTCCATGGATATCCATGCTTTTTTATGTTGCTGAGCTTCCCAGTGGTTTCTCCTTTCCTCAGAATGTACCAAACTGTTGATTTGACCACTCCTAATGTTCCTGCTATCTCTCTGAGGGATTTGTTTTGTTTTTTGAAGCCTTACAATGGCCTGTTTCTCTTGCATGGACAGCTTCTTTGAATACATGATGTAGGTTCACAGGAATAGATTCCACATGTAAATACCACACTTAGAATCAATTCCAGACCTTTTACCTACTTAATTAATGAAGAAATAACGAAGGAGTAGCCCACACCTGGCCATAAAACAGCTTTTGAGTCAATTGTCAAATTACTTTTGGTCCCTTGAAAACAGACGGATGGCTACGCTTAAGAGCTGTGATTCCTAAACCCTTCCTCTAATATGGATGTACTGTACATACCCTCAAATTAAACCTGAGAGTGTGCACTTCAGCCCATATCCATTATATAACTATAGCTTGAATATGTTTTGGTAAAAAAATCTAAAATTGTGCCTGTGTCCAAATATACAGTATATGTACCTAACTGTATGTACATAATTAGCTATTTACCAGTACACCTTTTTTTCTACAGTAAAATATGTGGCTAATGGTGATATAGAAAGTATTGTCCCAGCATCAGTCAAGGTACAAAATGCCAATATTGGTTGTGTTACTGAAAGGAAGAAATGCCCCTGTTTCAGTGGTGTCACTAGATTGGAAAAAATGTCCCTGAGTCTGAGTGTCATTGAAAAGAAAAAAAAATACTCCTAGGCCAGAGGTGCCACTGGAAGGATACATTTTCCTGTGTTTGTGGTGTCATTGTAAGGAAAAATTTCCCTGCGTTGATGGTGTCATTGTAAAGTAAAATGCCCCTTTGTCCGTGGTGTCATTGAGAGGAAAAATGCCTTTGCATCAGTGATGTCACTGGTAGGAAAAAAATGTCTGTGTCTGTGATATCATTAGAAAGAAATTTAAGAAAAGGGCACTGCATTGGTGGTGTTGATGTTAAGAAAAATGCTCCTGCATCTGTGGTGTCACTGCAAAAAAAAAGGACCTAAGTCTATTGTGTCACTGGATGGAAAAAATGCTCCTGCGTCAGTAGTGTCTCATGACACCTGCCCAGTACAGTTGTCTATGGGAATGTTTTCTGAAAACAGTGGGTCTGTGTACTAGATCAGAAGTTGATCTCTCATGCCTGTGAAAAAAGCGTGGAGCTCACAGTGCCCCACAGCACATTTTGGATGTGGTTCTCATTGCGCTGAATATTGGCTGTGGCTTAAGGGGACACAAAGTGCAGGGTTCAGTAGATGCAAAGAACAGATTTTACCTAACAGTAGGAGGAGCTTAAAGAGGGGTGATTAAACAGAATCTGTGCCTATTTGCTGTATACACACACATATACCGCAGTTCTCATGCCCACAAAATACTGCTACTTACTATGTAACAAGTGACAGTCTCATAAATACACATAAACCTAAGAATGAAGCATATTAAACTTAAATTAAATTAAACTTTTTTCATCACATATGCATTTCTTATCACAGAAATTGATCACTTTGTCTGACTGAGCCTGGACAATAAACACCTTGGTCAGGACTATGTAATGTACAAAATAATGTATAGAGTTCAGAAGTCAGGAGTATGTAACATACAAAACAACATATAGAATGCAGCAGTCAGGATAAACCCCCCTGTTCATATCAGATTCCCCTCTTACATCATAAATCCCCATTAGGATTCCTGCCTACATCAGGTCCCCAGAGTGCCACTCTTAGATCAAAGTCCTCCCCCTTAGGTCACCAGAACCCCCCCCCCAACATTAGGGTCCCCAGAGTCATACCCCTTTCATCATGGTCCCCATAGTCCCCACTCCACCTTTTCATTAGATCCCCAAAGCCCCACTTAAAATCATAGTCCTACCTCTCCTGTTGGGGTCCCCAGAGTCACCCCCCCTTATGTTAGGGTACCCAGAGCCCCCCCTTTCCATCACTGTCCACAGAGTCCCCCCTTATGTCAGGGTCCCCCCCTTAACATCGGGGTCCTCAGAGCCCCCTCTAACATCAGGGTTTTCAGAGCCCCCCTTATGTCAGGGTCCCCAGAGTCCCTTACCCTTAACATCAGGGTCCCCAGAGCCCCCCCAGCATATGGGTCTCCAGAGTCACCCCCCCATTCAACAGGGTCTCCATAGTCCCCACTCCACTTTTATTAGGTCCCCAAAGTCACACTTAAGATCAGAGTTCTCCCCCCTATGTTGAGGTTCCCAGAGTCACACCCCCCCCTTATGTCAGGTCCCCAGAGTCCCCGCCTATCCATCAGGGTCCCCAGAGTCCTCCCCTTTAGTCAGGGTCCACCTATAACATCAGAGTCCCCAGAGTTTCTCCCTAACATCAGGGCTCCGGAGTCCCCCCAACATCAGGGTCCCTAGTGCTCCACCCCAGTTGTGCCATGTGACCTGAGCTAAGAGGAGCTTCCCTTAGCTCTGAACTGCAGCTGTCAGGAGGGCAGAAGTGACACTGCAGTGCAAATGCTATAAGCACTGCAGCACTGCTAAACACGAAAAAACATTTTGGTCAGTTGCAGCCTCAAGATACAGAGCACGTTGCAAAAGATGTGAGGCAGAAGAGCTAGTGATGACTGTGACAAAAATAACTCTAATTAGGTTTATAAATTTCTAGGGCTTTATTTATCAATATGTTTCCAAAGGTTCTCCCAGCTTTCACCCAGGATTTACCCATTTTTCTAAGCACACTACTGGGTGAAAGTTGAGTGAATCTTGAATGAAAACAAACCCCTAGAGGTCTGTTTATAAACCATGTAGCACCCTCCTAGGTACCTAGGGTGAGCAAGATGATGATATTTTAGTTAGAGGCTGTGTAGCAGCCTGGAGGAATAGTCAGAGAGGGTCAAATTTCAGTCAGGGCTGAGAAGCTCTGCATACTAGCTCTCTGGAACTTCCCCCTGACCTAGAGCCTTGGAGAAGTCTCTAGAATTCAGTGGGCAGGAGTGAGGAGTGGCTGGTTTGCACTCTCAAGAGATCTTGGCCAATCTCCAAGCAGGGGGCTTGGCATGGGATCAGGACAGCCGTTTAGAGTGACCAAGCCTGCTCAGCAGCAGGAGAGTTTGTGTGGAAAATGGACTGAGCAGGATATTGTGTGGAGACTGAGAGGTTGTCCAAGAGAGAGGCCTATCTACAGGCAGAGGAGCTGGAAGGGAGGATCTCTCAGCCTTACAGTCCCCTGAGAGAAGACAGCCTGGGAAGCAGGGAAGGAGCCAGCCCAGCATAAGGCCTGATGGCAGCCACAAACCCACAACCTTGCAGAAGAGACTGAGTGAGTAGCCCCCACACCCCCTGGGCTGGATAAGAGGGGCATTCGGGTGGGAAACCTGACTAGTCCCCATCTCAGACTGCTTTCATTTAAGGTGGCAGTTTCTGGGACCTCTTGGCCAGGGATTCCCTCAGGCACCTGGGTGAAGAGGAGATTTCATCTGATGTCTGAGGTGGTACACAAAACGAGAAGAGAAAAACCATTCCTGACTACTTGTACATAGTTCCAGGAAATTGTCCGCAGTTTTACAATTTCTTGGCCATCCCAAGTTCAAGGACTGTTTACTGCCTCTGGATTGCAAGTTTGGAAGGAAATGTGTGTTGCCTGGCTGTGCAGGACTTTAGGGGGACCCAAATCTCTAACGTCTCCTAAGGGGGTAGTGCTACAAACATATTTAGAAAACATTTATTGGATGAATGTCACACACATTTTTGCAAGAAGCACACATTTTTCCAGAATTTCTTCTAATAGTATGACTTTCTATGATCATCTGCGCCATCTAGTGACTAAAATGCATTATATTTTATTTTTAAGGTATTTTAGAAAAATATACCACATTTTGGCAACCATATGGAACTGGGGATCATACGGGGCCACAGTATTAGAATAAATACAGTGAAAATTTGTGAAACCTGGCCAAATGCTTGTGACATTTGTCCAACAAATATTTTATAAATAGACCACTTGTAACTGAAGTTTTCTTTATATACATGACCAACTTTATGTAAACTTTTTTACAACAACGTCAGAAAGACAAGGAAAACTTGACAAGGACACGGCATTGTTGTGTTATGTAATGATTATCTAAACCTAGACTAGTATGACATGTTTCCATTGTTACTTGTCTTCAGCTGCCTTCCAATATGCAACACAGACAACTTTCAAGCACATGGTGTGTTTTCATCTTTATTCATCAGATGCCATCTGTTTTCTTTTGTGACACAGCAAGGGATGAATTTCTTCTTCTTTGTAAATATTTACCAGTGAAGACGCTCACGTGTAGAAGCTTAGTTACATGGATATTAAGAAAGAAAACAAGGAAAACATGAAATAACAATCAGTCATTTAACTCTAAGTTGTAGAGCTCTTGCCTAGGAAAATACTAGTGAAGTAAAAAATGGCTGTAACAGAGGTACTTCTTTTCTACATATGCTTTACGCTTCATGCACACGGGTGCTATTCGGCATACAACTCCGGGCTTATTTCAGCACCAAGATTATACAGCTGCTGTGCATAGCTGCTCATAGTAAGGAATGGTGGTGTACGGGTTTACACCACTACTTGCATAAACCAACGCGTGCATAAAGCCATACACCTCTAGAAGCCGACTGTCTGTGTCCATAGTTGTATATATGTGCCAGTGGGTGAGTTTACGCAAGTAGTAGTGTAAATATACATACTGCTATTTATTACTATGATACATAAGTATATTGCTGCGGCTTCCCTATATATACAGATCAACTAATAAAACTTCTCTACTGTGCAATATAAATTAAATGTAGATATTATAGTATACTGTCCACATACAATTCAAAGAATGTCCATAACAAGTAGTGAATATCCTTAAACTGTATATTGACAGTCATAATGCACACTTAATCTGTGCAGTTCTTTGCAAACTTTTGCTGTATTTCACAGATACATATGTAGTGATACCCATCACCATTCATCACTTAAGATGATGGACCTGTCAATCTCCAGGTCTAAAAACCCTTTTCCCCTTAATAGGATTCCACTCCAATATACAGTACCAACAATATTGACATTCCTGTAGTTCCTGAGTATGGGATCTGTGTATCTCCATGAGCAGTGGTATGGCCCTTTAAATCGCTATCTCCTTCTCTCTACAAAGTGCTCATGCAAGATAGAAGTATCCCATAGTGTAGTTAAAATAAAATTTATTAAATTAATTGCACTTACATCTTCATTTAAAAGTCATGCATATCACATAGACAGCGGGGCTGCAGCTCTTGCATCACTTCCAGTTTTGGCACTTCTGACACCCGGCTTCTTTTACACGTGTATTGTCACACCACGTGACTTCCTCAGTAGGACCTACTGGATCAGCAATGATTACAAAACCTCTGCAGCTGATTAATATAACTTACACCATTAACAACTCCTGCAACTGTTTCTGTCCTGAAAATTGCCATCTCTCTCATTACCATTTTCTTTCACTTCTGCTAGCATGCCACCATCCCTATCTCCTATCACCATCACCAGCTCCCTCCACTGCTGCTGGCCTGCAATAATTACTACTTCCTGTCATTGCTGTTATCCTGCTACCATTACTAGGTCCTGCCACCACTCTTAGCCTGCCACCATTACCAACTCCTTCCATTGCTGCTGGCCTCCCACTATTACCAGGCTTTGTCACCTCTACTGGCCTGTAACCACTACAAGCTCCTTCCACCACTGCTGGCCTGCCATAATTACCCTCTCATGCCACCACCACTGGCCAACCACAATTGCCATCTCGTCATGCCTCTACTGCCCTAAGATGGTTCTTGGGCACTGTAAAGGTGCCATACCAAATTTCTTTGCAGCTGAAACTTAGCTGCAAAATGTATATGTTTTCTGCTGAATCAATCCTGGGTTGTGCCTCAAAATGTGTGAGGTATTCTGGTGACCAGGCACTGTAAATGTGTCACACATAGTGGCTCTGCAACTGGGCCTCACCTGGAAAATTTATAGTATTTTCTGCAAAGTAAATTATGCTGTGTCTCCATGTTTGTGATCTATACCACTGCTCTTTGTATAGATTCAGTACAATATTTTCCTGGTTTATTTTCTGTAAAAGAAACCCCTTTCAGTTTTATTTACCATCTGTGTCCCATTGCAAAGATTTCTCTTCACTTCCTGACCAATAACCAAAACAGTAAGTGAAAGGATCTGCTTCCAAAGTGAGGGAATCCCAAGGTATTACCAGGGTCACCAGAACTAGTGTCCCCATTGGAAGAATTCTCCTATATTACTCTTTTGATGTCAAACCAAAATTTGGGATTTTCTTTTACTTTCATGTTCGATAATAACTGTAAAAATGACAAAAAGAGAGGGTGAATCTCCATGAGAGGGACACAGACAGCAATAAAATCTGACAAAAGTTCTAATCCCTCCCCACTATATCCAAAACTAAAAAAAAAGTTTCCTTTAGTGACAGTTTAAATACTGTGCATATAGTCATTACAATATTTTGGGAGTTTTTTCCAGTGAAATAAATATTCTAATGTTACATTTTTAATCAAACTCTGTTGTCTCTCCTGTTCAAAATGTGAGCTAGTACAAGAGCCTAAATACTATGCATGGACTTAGTACAATATTTTAGAGTTTTTTTTCTGTGAACTAAATACACTCTACAGTTAAAGCTATTGTTTCTCTGGTGCAAAATGTGGACTACTAAAAGTATTAGGTACTTTGTATGGAAAAGGTACACATTTTCAGGCGTTTTTAGTGTGAAATAAATACACTCTAATTTTGAATTGATTTTTTCATTAAAACGTGACTGATGTCTCTCCTTTTCAGAATGCAACCTACTAAAAGTGCATAAATCATGTGTATGGAATCAATACAATAATTAGCTGCATATTTTCAGTTAGTAAAGTAAACTCTAATGTGGAATTGTAGATTAAAAGCTGGCTGGTATTCCTCTGGTCAAAATGTGGCCCAGTAAAAGTGCTTAAATATTGTCTACAGATTCAGTACATTATTTTTGTCTTTTCTGGGAAATATATACATTACCAGAGGTGTATCTACTTCGAGGCAAACAAGGCACTTGCCTAGGGCGGCATCTTTCGGGGGCCAGCACCACCCGCCGCCCCCCCGCCCCAAAGAAGGCACACAGTTGTGAGCGGTCTTCAGAGCAGGGCAGCTCAGCGGCTCCCTAATTGATTTTCCTGCAGCTCCACTGGTTCCCCTGGGCTGGAGAATTGTCACAGCCAAGCTCCATCTTTCCTGAGGATGGCCGGCTCCACTGCGGTCCTCGCTTTTTATCTCTCTCCCTCCTGTCTGTGATCTGCTTGTTGTGGCAGCTCTGCTTCCCAAAGTATAATCCCCCCCACCCCCTCCTCCGTAAGTAAGGGATTGAATGGGAGTGTGAGCAGTGGTGGGTGTAAAAAGTGTATGTAAGTGTCGACACTGGGGGGCTTTACAAGTTATATGTGAGTACGAGCAGTAGGGGAGGTCAAGGTGTATGTGACTGTCGGCATTTGTATACCCCCCAGTGCTCACCTGAGGAGGGGGGGGTTACAAGATGTATGTTAGTATAGGCACTGAGAAGGGGGGATGTACAAGGTGTATGTGATCACAGGGGGGATGAGCAATATGAGCAATATTAGTCTTGCCTAGGACAGCACAAAACCAAGATACACCATTGAATAGTACATTTTAATTTTTAGATAAAAACTGCATGCTGCATATCCTCTTCAAATTATTGCCTATTTGAAGTGTTTAATGCTGGATGGAGTCTGTACAATATTTCTGCCTTTTTTTCTGTGACATATATACACTGTAATGTTGATTTTCAGATTAAAGTTTGTCCGGTGTCTGTTCTTTTAAAAATGCAGCCTACTACAAATGCTAAAATACTGTCTATGGAGTCATACAGTATTTCGGCGGGGGTTTCAGTGAAATATATGCATGCTAGTTTTGAATTTTCAATTAAAAGCTATCTGGCACCTTTCCTTTTCAAAACTGGCCTACTAAAAGTGCTGATGTAGCACCCTCCTACATAGGTTACTGGAAGGGTTGGGTAAACGTGGTTCTTTTTGGCTTCTCTGTATTGAGTGGAGTGATGTGTAATTGCTTTGGACTGTTCTGGACTTCACTGATTTGACAACTACCCGCTGTATCCTGTAGGATTCTATAATGAAGTGGATTGGAAGAGGCTGATCAATGGCCTGAATATTTATGTTGCCTCAGCCAGTCCCTGGGGGGGGGTGCCTAATGGGTGACAGGGGAGGGCCTGGATAAGTGGTTTCTTGTCCAGGAGGAGAAGGTCCCAGTCTAAAAGGCTGCTGCCTTTCTAGGCAGCCCAGTTCTACTTCTACATCAGATCATTGAGGTCCCAGTCATGTTAGAGCTGTGTGGCCTATTCTTCTGAACCTGCGGATTAAAGGATTTCAGTAAGGATCTGGTCTGGGGAGTTCGCAGAAGAATATAGGCTGATGTTGGAAGGAGGCATCCAAGTATCCATGGACATTGTGAGTGCATACCGGAGTGTGTAGAAATCTCGTGACTTTGTGCTGTTACTATCACTTGTGCATCAGTAACAGTTTACTCTAACCGGGACAATTTTTGTGGTGTCTTAGTACTGCTCAATCCTTTAGCTGCTGCTGGAAGAACTGTGCTAGAAAACTTTGACTAAGTGAAGGGTGTCCTCACATTGTTGCATTGTGTTTTTGAAGTATCCCACAGTTCCCTGCACCCTATCCAAGTTCAACTTTCGATAAAGCATCAAAAGATACCCCTAGACTGTTCCCTGGGCCAGAAAAGTGAATGTTACTGTGTACCTGGGTGCCACTGCACTAGTTTGGGAAGAGAACCTGGGGACTGCTCCTTTTGGGAGTGACAGCTACAGTTAAATAATGTATATGGAGTCTCTACAATATTACTGGCTGTTGTCTGTGAAATTAAGCACTTTCATAGTAAAACTAGACAGGTCCCTGTAAAAAGGCTGACATAGGGTGCATAGAGTATGTACAATCTTTCTGGATTTTGTCCCAGAAATAGTATATTCTAAATTTTATTTCACAATGAAACCTGCCTTGTCTCACCTTCTTCAGTCTTGGCCTAGAAAAACTGTTTCCATAACATGCAGCAAGTATGTACAATATTTCTGTTGTAGCTGTTGTAATCTGTTTTCTCTCAAATAATAAACTCTGATTTTTCTTTCACGATAAAACTGCCTCATCTCGCACTCTCACATTGCAACCAATTCAAGCTGCTTATATACTCTCCAGCCACTGTGATATATGTGTGGCTATTGTCTCTGAAATGCAGAACTCTAATTTTTATCTCAGGAAAAAACCTGCCTTATCCTTGGAATGTACAGTTGTAATCCTGAAGTGTTTTGTTGACTCTGTTAGGACATTTTATTAAACTTTGAATACAACAGGACTTTCCTATAGCTGTTAGGTCTATTGTGGCTGCTACTTCCATCAGTCAATTCAGAACTATTACCACTGGGTGAAAAAACAAGTGTAGCAGATAAAACTGCCCAAACAAGACTTTCTGTTTTTTAAAACTGTATTGAATCAGCTTCGGGTGCTGCTGTTGTATTAACTCCAAGCAATTAGGTAACAATAAAAAAAATATATCAAACATCCAAAACGTGATGACAGAATACAGTGTCACTGACACTACCTGTGAGAATTGCATTGTTCTTTAAAACTACAGTATATACAGCCTACAACTGAATTCTGGGAAGTAGGTAAAATGCATCCTTACAGTTGTAGGGCTTTGTATACACTTCCGTGAGACCAGAGTACCAGAACTGTGCTTGTGGGGACCTGGGCACTGGGACTGTGCTTTGAGGATCTGATTGAAAGGACTGAGCCACTAAGGATCTGGTTCCAGAGACCAGAGACAGATGTGGGTCCAGGCCAAGGTTTGCTGGTGAGCAGTTGTGGCTGTGCTTATGCCACCACTGTTAACAGTTCAATACCACAAGAGATTGCTCATTTATTTCATAATCCCAAAACCAACCATTGCATGCAGATTTAAAGGGACCGTAAGTGTACCACTGTACAGATTGGGCAAGCTAAAGTATGTAAACCAGGTGCCAGACACTGTACAACTACCTCTCAGGGGTACCCCTTTCAGCAGCCATATATACACCTACATTTATGGAGATATGCACGAGTGCACTCTGAGACATTCTTTTTGTTCATTTGTTGTAGAGGGGTACTGTGAGACTTTCCCTTATTGTGTATAGGGTACATTGTTTATACAATTTGCTTTTATGCTTTACCAGTGTTGCAGATACTAGATTAGTTTCTTAGTACCATAGTGATAGGTGTTTGCAGCATCTCACTACCTAACCAGGTATTTCAGAGGGGGCAAGCGCTACAGCTGCAGCTGAGCGTGTCATGTGACTCACTATAGGGGACATATACTAAATGTCACAATCAGAGGATAAGACCTCCTGGGACTGTAAACTCAAAATCCAGCGGGCCAGTGGAAACAACTAAACAGGTGTACCTGGGAGCAGTGTGGCCACACGCAAATGGTGGTGTGTCAGAATTGCAGGATCTAAGGAGCCACCCAGTCTTCACCAGAGCCACTGGAGGTGAGGATGTTGCACTGCGTGGCAGCCTTCAGATTTGCTGATGTGCTGGGAAGTTTTGCCGATGTGGGCTAACGTACCTGCACCTCTCACAGACCGTGCACCCCGGAGCCCGGCGATCGGTGTGTCACCCAGACACAGAGAATCACATTATTGCTTTGTCTGGGCGATCACATGGTGTTTAACCAAGTGACTGATGTGCCAATTACAGCACTCACTCACATAGTAAAAAATGGAAAATGAAAGTAAACTCCCTGATCACTGCCATATGGCATACCAGCACCCTGATCATGTCACACCCATACCAGTGCCATGATCACCTCCATACACCATACCAATGCCCTGATCACTGCCATACCCCATACTAGCATTCTGGTCACCACCATACTCCATACCAGCATCCTGATCACCACCATGCCTCATACCAACATCCTGATCACCACCATACCCCGTACCAGCATCCTGATCACCCCATATGCCATACCAGTGTTCTGATCACCGCCGTACCCCATACAACCATTCTGATCACTGCCATACCCCATACCAGCATTCTGATCACCGCCATACCCTATACTAGCATCCTGATCACCACCATACCCCATAACAGCATCCTGATCACCCCCAAATCCCATACCAGCGTCCTGACTACTGCCATACTAGCGTCTTATCACCGCTATACTTCATGTTAACGTCCTGATCACCACCATACCCCATACCAGCATCCTGATCACTGTCATACCCCATACCAGTGTCCTGATCATTGCCACATACCATACCAGAGTCCGGCATTTTAGGATCTCAACTGATCAATTTTTAAATATATATCCCATAGTTTGTAGTCTCTGCAGCTTTCTCACATACTAAATAATATACACTATTTTGGGATATTTTTACCCCAAAAATGTAGCAGAATACATTTTCGCCTAAATTTATGAAAAAAATTTATTTAATTGCAGAGTATTATAACAAAAAGTAAGCAACAAATGATTTTTGTTTACATTGTTTTCATATGGGTATAGTGTTGCATGACTGAGTAACTGTCACAATTTTCAGTGAGATAGTACTGAAAGCTAAAAATTGGCCTGGATTGGAAGGGGGTGAAAGTGTCCAGACTTGAAGCGGCTAAAGCCTGCAACCACAGGGAAAAAAAGTAGCTTGCAGACCAGTAATTTCAACAAATAAAGTCCATACCAAACATGAGGGCCCCTCAGCAGGTCCCGTCTGAGTTTATATGAAATATTTTCAATTTTGAATAGTACTTTTAGTACATTTAAAGTAAATCTAAATCAGAGTACTATTTGGTTTGCTAAAGTACTGTGAACCATAAACAAATGCCATGCCGGTTTTTCCATAAAATACTGTTTTCATCCTTTTTTGCATCTCATTGCTGCTGATCTCCTCTAGCTTTCCTCAGCAGCTTCCTGTCTACATGCATGTGTTTTAGTGTTGCGTGCACATCATTACTCATGGCCAGCTTCCTGATAGTGACAACAGTTGACTATGCCTGCAAAATATGTGTTGCACAACCACTTTTGTTCCGTAGAACAAGGACCTTAATTGCAGAATATTCTTTTAATTAATGATACAGAATTACTTTAACCCTAAGTGTATTTTATTATTCCAGATTCATGTAGTTATCACTGGGTATGTCAAACCAAAGCAAAAAAAATCCACAAATACAACCAAACAAGACACGCTCAGACCACAAGAAATACACCACATTTTATAGTATATGAGAAGAATACCGCTGGGTAAGCCACAAGTATAAGGAGTTGGTCAGCTGTCCGAGTCAAGTCAAGACACAGCTCATAAAACAAAAGGCAATGCAAATTCTCTTTATTAATTTCATCTTGATGTGGAGTCATTGGTCTTATCCGAACAAGTGATAAATCTGTCATAATATAAGCAGGGAGGTAGATTGTCATTTATTTAGGCTGCAATGAGTAGGCGTGATTTACCACCCTGGGAAAAGGAGAAGGTTTCTTTCTATAGCATTTTAAACCAGTTAGATATTTCAGAGATGACCGAGGGCATTATAACCTAACGCATAGTGAAAGATGACCTCCAGAGTCCTTTCCCTTTATCTACTCTGGATTGGAACAATCTGTTTCTTGCAAAGCCCAAGCAATAACTTCATCCAGAATGAGAAGTTTTTATGTTATTAGAGGAACAAGCATTAAGGTTCTTCACCCTCCTGTGTTTGAAGAATTTTTTTCAGTAATAAATCTAAAATCAACACGTGGGACAGTAAAATAGCATAGTATAAATAGGTGCAAGCCGCTTTCTATAAATCTTTTGTTAATTTATGCATATAAAATATCTGTAAAAAATTGCCAGAATAATATATTTAAGGGAAAAAAAACATTAAAGTTGATTCATATTGTTTTCAAACTGGGGTATATTGCAATATTCTTATTGTCTAGAAATTACCTCTTTATTAAACTGCAATTTATTACAGACACATTTTGCTTTTTGAATACCGAACATTTCATATTCAACTTCATTAAAAATGTTGTGATTTTAAATTAGTACTAGTAAGCTGATAAATTTTAACCTAATCTTTGAAATCCTATTTAAAGGAGAAGTATTTCCAAAGCTCTTTTGGCCATACTTCTTGTCGATCACAGGAGTGCACTTCATCCCATATTCAGCCAACAGCAGGCTAAGACCCACTGTCCCCAGACATCACTCATCTGGTCCAGGCTCTAGAGAGATCCTGACTATAATGTCCATGTCCACCCAGATGTCTGGACCGGCAGCTGGCTCAGCCTCTCAGCATATCGCTGAGAGCCTGAGCCAGCCGCTTCCACCCCCTCCACAGCCCGGAGCTCCAGTAAGTGCTGGAGGGGTAGAGCAGAGAGCCTGTGACTGACTGTTCTCTACTCACATCATTGCATTGAGTAGGGAGCCATCTATTGTGCATTCACTGCGATTGCACCCTTTTGCACTTTTGTCAATAAAGAACAGGGGGTGTCTCATGCTACCACTGTACTTCCACTTTAATGTCCAGAAGGACACAGCAGTGAAAGCTTCTTTTATTCCTTTGATACATATATGCCTGTAAGTTCTTTCATTGTGTTTGTCAAAGTCATGTATATATACACTATATTGCCAAAGGTATTGGGATGCCTGCCTTTACACGCACATGAACTTTAATGGCATCCCAATCTTACTCCATAGGGTTCAATATTGAGGTGGCCCACCCTTTGCAGCTATAACAGCTTCAACTCTTCTGGGAAGGCTGTCCACAAGGTTTATGAAGTGTGTCTATGGGACCATTCTTCCAGAAGTGCATTTATGAAGTCAGGCACTGATGTCGAACAAGAAGGCCTGGCTCGCAATCTCTGCTCTAATTCATCCCAAAGGTATAATATCAGGTTGAGGTAAGGACTTTGTGCAGGGCAGTCAAGTTCTTCCAACCTAAACTCACTCATCCATGTCTTCATGGACCTTGCTTTGTGCACTGGTGCGCAGTCATGTTGGAACTGGAAGGGCCATCCCTAAACTGTTCCCACAAAGTTGGGAGCATGAAATTGTCCAAAATGTCTTTATATGTGGACACCTTAAGATTTCACTTCACTGGAACTAAGGGGCCAAGCCCAACACCTGAGAAACAACCCTACACCATAATCCCCCCTCCGCTAAACTTTACACTTGACACAATGCAGTTAGGCAAGTACCGTTCTCCTGGCAACCACCAAACCCAGACACTTCTCCACTTCTCTAGAGTCCAGTGGCGGTGTGCTTTACAACACTTGGATGCAGCTGCTCGGCCATGGAAAGTCATTCCATGAAGCTCTCTATGCACTGTTGTTATGTGAATCTGAAGGCCACATAAAGTTTGGAGGTCTTTAGCTATTGACTCCGCAGACAGTTGGTGATTTCTGTGCTGACTCCGCCCTGCCATTTTATATGACCTACCACTTCCTGGCAGAGTTACTGTTGTTCCCAATTGCTACCACTTTGTTATAATACCACTAACAGTTGACCGTGGAATATTTAGAAAGAAAATGTCACGGATGGACTTATTGCACTGGTGGCAACCTATCACGGTACCACGCTTGAATTCACTGAGCTCCTGAAAGCAACCCACTCTTTCACAAATGTTTGTAAAAGCAGTCTTTATGCCTAGGTACTTGATGTATACACCTGTGGCCATAGAGGTGATTGGAACACCTGAATCCAGTGAGGAGCATCCCAATACTTTTATCAATATAGTGTATATCTAGAGCACATTTCAATATATTTAATTTGATTTGTAGGTAGCTGTCTCTAAGAAATGTGTCCATTGTATGCATTTACAAGAGACACGTTTACAAGCATGCTGTAATTTCAGTTCATGTGATTGTATTGCAAGTTTACAGAACAATTCACAGAAGTAAATTAAGTTTTGGAATGAAACACAATGCTAGTTCTGTCAGTGTTGTTAGCTAGCTGTCAGATAACCGTCAATAGGACATGGGACATAGTAAAAAGACATCTTTTATACAGGTGAAGATAGGGAAGCTTCACAGTCAAAAGGCATCTATATACAAGTGAAGATATAGGAGCTTCACAGTAAAAAGTCATCTGTACACAGGCGAAGATATAGGAGCTTTACAATGGAAAGGAATCTTTATACAGGGGAAGATATAGGAACTCCACAGTAAAAAGGCAGACGTATACAGATGAAGACAAAGTAGCTTAAATTAAAAGTGAAAGACTCCACATAAAAACTGTACTTTGGAGTTTACTCCAGTTTAATTCATACAACATTGATCCAGATAGGAGTGTGGACATTCTGCATCAAACTTCAGAGACCAGGTCTCACATGTCTAACTCAAGAAATTCAGTGCATTCCAGAAGATCATCAGTCAGTTCTGCAGGCCTCAGAGCAAGTGCAAAGGTAGAAGCAGAGTGAGCAGAGGCCTTATATGCTCAAAAAGAAGCTGACTTGATGAGGCTGAAAGCAGAGTTAGAAGCCACCTTCTTGAGGCAGAAAACTGGTTTAGAAGCCAAATCCTTGAGCCAGAAAGCAAAGCTAGAAGCTGGTTTGCATGTGCTGCAGACTCACAGGGTGGCAGCAGTATCAACAGCTGAAGCTGTGGTATACTAAACTGTGATTGATTGTGAAGGAGATCCGCTCCAAGATCTTGAGGAAATAGCAACTCATGATTCAGTGCAAAGGACTCAGAAATATGTACAGAACCATGCTCCAGATCAAGTTATGACAGACTATGCTTCTATCAAGCCTACCTACAACACATTCCCACAGTTTCCTGACTCAACATACCGGCAGCCCTCTTAAAAATTTGCCTGTACTGTCCCCCCGGTTTTCACATTAACCCTGAAACTGTCCCAGTACCAAGGGTACACGTTCAAGAAAGCAAAAACGGTGTTAACCCTCAGCATCCATCACATGACATGGGTTATCATGTAACCTCCTTCGGAAATGGCCTATTAGAAGTCTCAATGACAACTGATCTAGCAAAGCACCTAATTCAGTGAGAATTAGTGAGCACTGGGCTACTAGCATTTGATGATTGCCTTGAGAACTATTGGGAATGGAAGACATCTTTCCAAAGCATCATCAGAGATCTCAGTCTTATGGCTAGAGAGGAGCTAGACCTGCTAACAAAGTGGCTCGGGCCAGAGTCATCTCAACAGTCTAAGAGAATCAGGTCTGTACACATTCATGATCCCGCTGCTGTGGATAAAAGGGTATGGCAGAGATTAAAGGACTGTTATGGCAGCCCTGAAGCTATTGAACGCTCTGTTGAATGAACTGGAAGACTTCCCTAAAATCTCTTGGAGGTCAATGCAGCCAAGAACGAAGGCCCCTTTCAAGGACTGGGATACCTGGACACAGCACGTGGGACTAGACCAATATTCAAAAAGCTCCCATACAGTCTGCAAGATAAGTGGATTTCTTAAGGCTCTAAGTACAAGGAAGATCATTGTGTCTCCTTCCCACCATTCATTGTCTTTACCAGGTTTATTGTCAACCAATGACCCAAGCTTCATATTCTCAACGTGCAGTAATCAAATGTCAGCAAACACAGAGAAGATAGGAACATAGCATGGCAACAGTCTATCAGTATCAGTCAGAAGACTGATGTGTCAGCCACTGATGCAGCTTTACATCTTAACATCTCTGAAAATAAGTCCATGGAACCACACAGCTCATGCCCAATCCATAAAAATCCACGATCACTGTCAAAGTGTTGTGGATTCAGAAGAAAGCAGATTGATGAATATAAAGCTTACCTGATAAAAAATGCTAGTTGCGTCAGATGTTGTGCATCCACCAAACACATGTTGCTAAAGACTGCAAGGTCAATATAAGGTGCAGAGTGCAGTAGTGACCAGCATACCTCGAAATGTGACCTACCGCCTGGCACTCCACTTGAATATGTCCATCAGAGAACTGCTTCCTCGCCGCTGGGACACAGGACCAAGGTATTAAGCAGGGCAATGCACCCAAGAACTTGACAACACTAGCTTAGGTGCAAACTGAAAATACTTTATTGAACAGAAATACAGGTTTACATACACTTCAGAAATACGGACAGTCCCCACATGAACAATAAACACAAATATTACACATTGGGATAAACATCCCACATTGATTAGGTAAGAGCTTGATCACATTATCCTAAACAGTGCAAACAGTAAACAGCTAACAGTGATCTAATTAACAGTAAGCTAATCAACAGCTAACAACTAACATGTAATAGTGATGTAACCCCGAATACACAAAGTACATTGTACATGCTGTCTTTCAGGTATTTGCTTTCACTTGTATAATCTGTCCACCATAAGAAAAGAATCATACAATATTACAACGGTCTGAAGAAGTGAAATTCATCTATCTTCATAGATTTCTTGAGGGGGATTGTTGATAAATATTTCTATCCCAAGTGGAGGAACTTCTCCAACGCAGTCTGCAGGAGAGCCCCATATTTCCTCTGGGCATTAACCTGCATAAGATTAATATTACACATTTCCATCAACTCCAGAAGGAAAGCTTTATTGTCTTTTATTAATACAAGCCTCTCTCTCAGCATTCATCACGTTATTATCCATCATCACAGACTGATCCGCTCTCTCCATGTGATCAGAGGCTGAATTGAGCTCTTTTCCATGCTCTGACCGGGAGAATCAGACAAAACCCCTGGTCTCCTCCATGGGCCATAATCAATGGGTAGAAGGCTAGCCCCTAGTCTCCTCCAAAAGCCCCTTCCCCGGTGGGATCTGTCAAAACCAGCATACCGAAGCACAGCATCCAGGACCAGCCCCTTGAGCAACAGAGACTCCAGGAACCAACAAAGAGCAAGGCGGGGAGAAGGATGAACCTACCCCATCGACTGCTGTATCCAAATGTACAGAGGTATGTGCAGAAGAGACGAGGACCAAATAATGTTCCCAGATTTGTTTTGTGACTGTATACCCCTCTAACAAACCTGAATGCTCTCGGAAAATGTATGCAGTGTTAGATGATCAAAGTAATCGCTCATTAGCCAAGTTAGAATTCTTTAATGTGTTTAACAGTGGTGAAATGTTTTCTTACACACTAAAAACATGCTTAGGTACTATAGAAAAAACAGGGAGTAGGGCATCTAACTTCAATGTTCAGTCTATTGATGAAAGTCAGAAATACCAACCCCTGAGATTACACAACATTTCCCTCATCTGAATTCCTTAACAGATAAGATCCCCGCAAATGACCCTAAAGCCCAAATACTGCTTTTGCTAATGAGATATATTCTCAGGGTGCTCAAGGTGTGTGAGCAGATTAACAGACCCCATAACGTTCTTTATGCACAACATTAAGCTTTAGATTGGGTCATAGTTGGAGAAGTATATTTAGTTAGGGCTCTCACAGAAACAGACATGAACTAATTTAAGACAAACATGCTGCCTAATGGGCGCCTTTATCTATTCAGCCCATGCACAAGCTATATGCAAGTAAGAGAGACCTTTAATGCTTGCAAATTACAGCCATGGACTCCCTCATTGAGCCATTCAGTGACCACAGCTCTTAGCGTGGACATTTTAAGTGACAACGTGTTCACTAGAACTCCAAATGATGAAAGACTTGCTATGTCCATCAAAGATCATATGGTCCTTGATGTAGTTGAAAAGGATGTGTTTGTGGATGAAGAAAACCACTGGGTGCACCCCTGCCATTTTGCTCACCACACCCTAGCCTGCCAAACAAAAGGGAGCAAGCACGGATGAGATTCCTTTTTCTACAGCGCTCTTTTGCAAGAAAACCTGAAATAGAAGAACATTTTGTTAACTTTATGCAAAAGATCTTTGACCGTGACCAAGCAGAACCTGCTCCACAACTGAAACCAGATGAAGAGAGTTGGTACTTACCAATCTTTGGTGTCTATTACCCTCAAAAACCGGGGCAGATCAGAGTAGTTTTTGATTCTAGTGCTCACTATGATGGCATCTCGTTGAATGATGTACTTCTTACTGCCCTGATTTAAATAATATGCTACTAGGTGTTGTAATGCCCTCTAGATTAGATAGTATTTTTGTTAGAGCCTGGGATCAGTCAGCCTGGGAGTGAGGCAGGAGTTCACCTCAGGACAGGCTGGAAGGCTCTACAGGTCTGGGCTTTTGGAGCCCTCCTACCTTTCCAGAAACTCAGAGAACTTTCTGAAAGAGGGGTGGAGCAGGGCAGGACCTTAGCCAATCTCCAGGCAGGAGGCCAGGCATGGTGACCGAGGACAACCCTTAAATTGGACAGAGTCTGAGCAGCAAGGGAGTCCGGTGAAAGATGCACTGAGAGGAAGGCTGGAGCGTTGCGCCTGAGAGGGGGCCACAGGGAGCAGGGCTCACCTACAGGCTGGTTGCTGGACAGAAGGCTCACCACTGTCCCAATGTCTCCTAGGGAAGACAACCTGTCAGCCAGGAAGGGGCCAGCCCAGCAAAAGGTCTGAAAGAAGCTTCAACCCACCAAGATAACAGGACAGGACAGTGTGAGTACTTCTACACCCCCTGGGCCAGATAAGGGGAGAGGGAGGTAAGGCGCAGGACCCAACAAGGTTTCAGCCAGGAATACTTAATTGCTAAATCTTGGAATGCCTTGCCCAGGGATACCCTCAGTGCAGTAGGGTGAGGAGGAAGGATTCATCTGGGGTCTGAGGTACACCAAGGGGACTTTAGAGCTCCCCCCATTTACTCCTAGGCCCCATCCAAGTTGTTAATCCCTTAATAAAAACAACTAAAAACCAGCTTAAGAACTGTTTGCTGGCTCTGAATGTGCAAGTATGGAAAAATGCATGTTTCCTGGCCGTGTAGAGCTTAGGGAGACCCAAAACAAATCCAGAGGCCCTCAAGAGGGAAGTGCTACAGTGTACTTAAACACTTCCGCAAAGAGCAAGTTGCAGTTACTACTGATGTGTAACAAATTTATGGTTTCCTGGTTAGAGAAAATCATCGCAACTACTTAAGGTTCCTTTGGTTTCAAAATAATGACCTCAACAAAGAATTACAGAATTCAGGATGAAAGTACATGGAAATAGTCCTTGCCTTTCATATCCATTTATGGTCTAAGACAAATATCTCAGCAGGGAGCATGAGTATGGAGAAGATGTAAAACTGTTCATCTTAAGAAATTTCTACGTAGGTGACGGACTTACATTTGTGCCTAGTGAAACCAAAGCAGTAAGTCTCCTGCATAGCACTAGGGAGATGCTTGTAGGATTGAATTTTAAGCTAAACAAGGTGGTGCCCAATAGAAGCTCAGTAATGCAAGCATTTCCTGCAGATGACAGAGCTAAAGAGCTAAAAGCCCTTGTTCCAGGTGTCAATCCTCTGCCCCTTCAACAGAGTTTAGTAGTAAGCTGGAATCTCCAGACCAACAGGTTTACCTTTCAAGTGTCCAGAGAGGTGAAGCCATACACACGAAGAGGTATCCTAGCCACAGTAAACAGTTTTTACGACCCACTCGGGTTTGCAGCACCAATCACTATGCAAGGCAAAGCCTTAGTTAGAGAGCTCTCCATAGATCAATGTGACTGGGACTCCCCACTCTCGCCAGAAAGAGATCATGGGCAGAAGACTTGTTACATCTTGAAGATCCCAGTATTCCCAGACCCTATGTGCCAGTGTCGCTAACATCTACAGGGCGAAGAGAAGAATGTGTCTTTTCTGATGCTTCTACTATGGCAATAGCAGCTGTAGCATATCCAGAGCCATCTTTAAGGTGAGGCAAAAGAGGCAGCTGCCCTGGTCCTTGTCATTGTTGTGGGGCCCAACATCCTAACAATTTCTCCTTGACACATAGTGCAGTTGCAGGGAAAGGGAAATAATAAGCCACGGTGCCCATGCCTCACAGCAGAGCCGGCCGAATGGAGGGACACACAATGACAAGTAGTGGCAGGGGCCATAAGAGTGAGGGAGAATTGCAGAGAGGAGACAATGACATTCCTAAGGCGGCATGGATGAGCGGAAAAGCCGGTGGTGTGAAAGTTACAATCTGAATGAGCACATGTACTGGGGTGAGATGAAGTTTTTCACTCTTTCAGCCCTTCTCTACCTCTCTGCATGCTATTAACATTATCAGCGCTGCCTGTAAATAACACTGGTCGGCATGGATGAGCCAACAGCTGGTATGTTTTGTGATTAACAATCTGAATGAGCTAATTTGCTCTACTGAGTTGAACTTTCACTGCTTTAGCCACTAAACTATCACTCATATCTGCCTCTCTGCTTGCTATGATCATTGACAGTACCGTTTTGAATGTAATCCTGGTCAGTGTCATTAACCCTATCTGTTCTGCCAAATGTTAAATTGTGCTGCAATGTACCTGTCAGGGCTCCCAGGTATGACCAGAGGTGTGTGACTGAAGCAGGGAAACGCAGACCTCAGATATGTTATAAACAATATAATTTATTAACACTAACAGTACAAACATAAACGCAGTGCAATACTAAAACTTAATACGGTGCAAACAAACCAAACCAAACCACCCACAGATAACAGTATATACAAGCAAGCGTCGTCAGGCAGGCTGGGTCAATATCAATTGGGCAGGTAGGTACAGGGGGAGCAAGCGGAGAATGGTCGGGGTCACAGGCCAGGTTCAGCAGGTAGCAAGCAGCATAGTACAGAGGGTCAGGCAGAGGGATGGTCCGGGTCACAAGCCAGGGATCAGAACAGGTAGCAAGCAGCGTAGTACAGAGGGTCAGACAGAGGGATGGTCAGGGTCACAAGCCAGGATCAGAGCAGGAGAAGTCAGCAAAGGAACAGAAACAGGATGCAGGACAGATACAGGGCCCAGGACAAACACAACACCAAGGCAGAGTCTGCAAGTCTGGCCATCCCTTAAATACACCAGTATCATCAGTTCCAGGTGTTAGCTGGCTGAAAGGTTGAGTCTCTGATTGCTGGGAGCACCCGCTGGCCAGCCCTGGTACTGCAGATCAAAAGGCAGGTGAGTCCCACCATTGCTGGCCAGTCCATTCCTAACAGTACCCCCCCCTCAAGGAGCGGCCTCAGGACGCTCCAAACAGTCCTAGCTGGGCAAAATGTTCCACCGCCCGGGTCTGGCAACTGGCGGGATATCAAAGACTGGCACACCGGGCAGGACTCCGGGCAGCGGCACACTGGGCTGGACTCCGGGCAGAGGCACATCGAGCAGAGGCACACCGGGCAGAGGCACACCGGGCAGAGGCACATCGGGCAGGACTCCGGGCAGAGGCACATCGGGCAGAGGCACATCGGGCAGGACTCCGGGCAGAGGCACATCGGGCAGGACTCCGGGCAGAGGCACATCGGGCAGGACTCCAGGCAGAGGCACATCGGATTACCAGGCGAAGCAGCAGGCAGCGGGCCACCAGGCGGAGCAGCAGGCACTGGGCCCCCGGGCGGATCAGCAGGCACCGGGCCCCCGGGCGGGGCTACAGGCACCGGGCCCCGGGCGGAGCGGCAGGCACCGGGCCCCCGGGCGGGGCGGCAGGCACCGGGCCCCCGGGCGGGGCGACAGGCACCGGGCCCCCGGGCGGGGCGACAGGCACCGGGCCCCCGGGCGGAGCGGCAGGCACCGGGCCCCCGGGCGGGGCGGCAGGCACCGGGCCCCCGGGCGGGGCGGCAGGCACCGGGCCCCCGGGCGGGGCGGCAGGCACCGGGCCCCCGGGCGGGGCGGCAGGCACCGGGCCCCCAGGCGGGGCGACAGGCACCGGGCCCTCAGGCGGGGCGACAGGCATCGGGCCCCCAAGCGGGGCGACAGGCATCGGGCCCCCAGGAGGGGCGACAGGCATCGGGCCCCCAGGCGGGGCGACGGGCAACGTGCCCCCAGGCGGGGCGACGGGCATCGTGCCCCTAGGCGGGGCGACGGGCATCGTGCCCCCAGGCGGAGCGGCGGGCGCCGGACCTCCAGATGGAGCGACAGGTCTCGGGCCCTCAGGCGGAGCGGCGGGCGCCGGACCCCCAGGTGGAGCGACAGGTCTCGGGCCCTCAGGCAGAGCGGCAGGCGCCGGACCCCCAGGCGGAGCGACAGGTCTCGGGCCCTCAGGCGGAGCGGCGGGCGCCGGACCCCCAGGCGGAGCGACAGGTCTCGGGCCCTCAGGCGGAGCGGCGGGCGCCGGACCCCCAGGTGGAGCGACAGGTCTCGGGCCCTCAGGCGGAGCGGCGGGCGCCGGACCCCCAGGCGGAGCGACAGGTCTCGGGCCCTCAGGCGGAGCGGCGGGCGCCGGACCCCCAGGAGGAGCGACAGGTCTCGGGCCCCCGGGCGGAGCGGCAGGCACCGGGCCCCCGGGCGGGGCGGCAGGCACCGGGCCCCCGGGCGGGGCGGCAGGCACCGGGCCCCCGGGCGGGGCGGCAGGCACCGGGCCCCCAGGCGGGGCGACAGGCACCGGGCCCCCAGGCGGGGCGACAGGCATCGGGCCCCCAAGCGGGGCGACAGGCATCGGGCCCCCAGGAGGGGCGACAGGCATCGGGCCCCCAGGCGGGGCGACGGGCAACGTGCCCCCAGGCGGGGCGACGGGCATCGTGCCCCTAGGCGGGGCGACGGGCATCGTGCCCCCAGGCGGAGCGGCGGGCGCCGGACCTCCAGATGGAGCGACAGGTCTCGGGCCCTCAGGCGGAGCGGCGGGCGCCGGACCCCCAGGTGGAGCGACAGGTCTCGGGCCCTCAGGCGGAGCGGCGGGCGCCGGACCCCCAGGTGGAGCGACAGGTCTCGGGCCCTCAGGCGGAGCGGCGGGCGCCGGACCCCCAGGCGGAGCGACAGGTCTCGGGCCCTCAGGCGGAGCGGCGGGCGCCGGACCCCCAGGAGGAGCGACAGGTCTCGGGCCCTCAGGCGGAGCGGCGGGCGCCGGACCCCCAGATGGAGCGACAGGTCTCGGGCCCTCAGGCGGAGCGGCGGGCGCCGGACCCCCAGGTGGAGCGACAGGTCTCGGGCCCTCAGGCGGAGCGGCAGGCGCCGGACCCCCAGGAGGAGCGACAGGTCTCGGACCCTCAGGCGGAGCGGCGGGCGCCGGACCCCCAGGAGGAGCGACAGGTCTCGGGCCCTCAGGCGGAGCGGCGGGCGCCGGACCCCCAGATGGAGCGACAGGTCTCGGGCCCTCAGGCGGAGCGGCGGGCGCCGGACCCCCAGGTGGAGCGACAGGTCTCGGGCCCTCAGGCGGAGCGACAGGTCTCAGGCCCCCAGGCGGGGCGGCGGGCGCCGGATCCCCAGGCGGAGCGGCGGGCGCTGGACCCCCAAGCGGAGCAACAGGTCTCGGGCCCCCAGGCGGAGCGGCGGGCACCGAGACACCAGGCACGACAGTGGGCTCCGAGTCAACTGGTATGACCGCAGGCACTGGGTCAGACATTGGATGGTCTGGCTGGACAGCGGGCATCGGGTCACCAGGCATCAGGTCATTTGGCTCGACAGCGGGCACCGCGTCATCTGGCAAGGCAGTGGGCTCCGAGTCAACTGGTATGACCGCGGGCACTGGGTCAGACATTGGATCGTCTGACCGGACAGCGGGCATCGGGTCACCAGGCATCAAGTCATTTGGCTCGACAGCGAGCACCGCGTCATCTGGCAAGGCAGTGGGCTCCGAGTCAACTGGTATGACCGCGGGCACTGGGTCAGACATTGGATCGTCTAACTGGACAGCGGGCATCGGGTCACCAGGCATCAGGTCATTTGGCTCGACAGCGGGCACCGCGTCATCTGGCAAGGCAGTGGTCTCCGAGTCAACAGGCACGACAGTGGGCACCGGGTCATCAGGTACCGGATTGTCTGGCTCGACAGCGGGCATCGGGTCATCAGGTATGACAGCGGACACTAGGTCACCAGGCATCAGGTCATTTGGCTTGCCAGCGGGCACCGCGTCATCTGGCAAGGCAGTGGGCACCGAGTCACCAGGTACGACAGCGGGCTCTGAGTCAATTGGCACGACAGCGGGCACCGGATCAGGTACCGGATCATCTGGATCAACAGCGGGCATCGAGTCAACTGGCCTAATAGGATCGTCAGGCTGGATCAGTTCATCATGCTGGGTAGAGGCATTAGGCCGAGTAGAGGCTTCAGGCCGAGTAGAGGCATCAGGCCGAGTAGAGGCTTCAGGCTGAAGAGAGGCATCAGGCCGAGTACAGGCATCAGGCCGAGTACAGGCTTCAGGCCGCGTAGAGGCTTCAGGCTGAGGAGAGGCTTCAGGCCGCGTAGAGGCTTCAGGCCGAGTACAGGCATCAGGCCGAGTACAGGCATCAGGCCGAGTAGAGGCTTCAGGCCGAGGAGAGGCTTCAGGCCGAGGAGAGGCTTCAGGCCGAGGAGAGGCTTCAGGCCGAGTAGAGGCATCAGGCTGCGTACAGGCATCAGTCTGAACCACGGAAGGCAGGCTCACCGGTTTGGATACTGGCAGGATGGTATTGGTTGGAAAGAATTTTCGCTTTTTTCTGGTTTTAACTACTGGAGCACTGCAAGTAAATGCAGGTCTGCAAACGAATGGAGCAGCTGGAGACAGAGAAGAACTGGAGGATGGAACAGGAGAGGGAGCAGTTGCTACAGAGGGCTTTTTTACAGGGTTAAAGGCAGGATAGGTGCAGCGAGTGGGAACAGGGTACTGACATGCGGTAGATAGCCAAGTATACTGGGCTGTAACTGGAGGAGCTGGTGGGAATACAGGAGTAGAGTTAGAAGCAGGACTGGGTCTTTGTAAGCTGACTGAGGCTGGGTGCAACAAATCTGTCCATGTCTGCAGTAGGGGTTGAACAAAGCTGAGCTTACACAAAGTCTGTCTGGTCAATGACTGCACTGCGTTTATACAATCTCTCAGTGTCTGTGGTGAACATGTGGAATAACGCTCCAGAAAGTAACCCACATCATCCTCTAATAACCACACCAGGGACTCTACCTGGTCTGCACTAAATGGTGGCAAAAATTCATCCCTGCATTCGGGGGAACCAGATGAAACCAACTCTGCACAAACCTCAATCAATGGCTGCAGCTCAGAGAACACTGTGCCCTGATCTACTAGAACATGAGCGAGCCGTATACATTCTAGTAGTTGATCCCGGGTATACTCCTTCAGAGTTTGATAAGCATACTCCCTGTCATCAAACACTAGCAGATATAAATACTCAACCTCCTCAAGATCCATCCTTCCCATCAACAAGCCAAGATGGCTTCCCTGTGCAGCCACTTCTGGTCAGGATTGGCCTTGGTGTAATGTCAGGGCTCCCAGGTATGACCAGAGGTGTGTGACTGAAGCAAGGAAACGCAGACCTCAGATATGTTATAAACAATATAATTTATTAACACTAACAGTACAAACATAAACGCAGTGCAATACTAAAACATAATACGGTGCAAACAAACCAAACCAAACCACCCACAGATAACAGTATATACAAGCAAGCGTCGTCAGGCAGGCCGGGTCAATATCAATTGGGCAGGTAGGTACAGGGGGAGCAAGCGGAGAATGGTCGGGGTCACAGGCCAGGTTCAGCAGGTGGCAAGCAGCATAGTACAGAGGGTCAGGCAGAGGGATGGTCCGGGTCACAAGCCAGGGATCAGAACAGGTAGCAAGCAGCGTAGTACAGAGGGTCAGACAGAGGGATGGTCAGGGTCACAAGCCAGGATCAGAGCAGGAGAAGTCAGCAAAGGAACAGAAACAGGATGCAGGACAGATACAGGGCCCAGGACAAACACAACACCAAGGCAGAGTCTGCAAGTCTGGCCATCCCTTAAATACACCAGTATCATCAGTTCCAGGTGTTAGCTGGCTGAAAGGTTGAGTCTCTGATTGCTGGGAGCACCCGCTGGCCAGCCCTGGTACTGCAGATCAAAAGGCAGGTGAGTCCCACCATTGCTGGCCAGTCCATTCCTAACAGTACCATAATCTTTGCAGTAACCTCTAGAAACCAATGGGTGAGCAATAAGGATGTGCAGTAACCTCTAGCAACCAATCACTGAGCGGTAAGGATGTGCAGTAACCTCTAGTAACCAACTGATGAGCATTAAGGATGCGCAGTAACCTCTGGCAACCAATCAGTAAGCAGTAATGATGTGCAGTAACTTCTAGCAACCAGGAGTGGTAAGGATGTGCATAACCTCTAGCAGCCAATGGGTGAGCATTAATGATATGCAGTAACCTCTAGCAACCACTCAGTGAGCGGTAATAATGTGCAGTAACCTCCTAGCAACCAATAAGTGAGCAGTAAGGATGTGTAATAACCTCTAGCAACCTATAAGTGAGCAGTAAGAATGTGCAGTAACCTCTAGCAACCAGTCAGAGAGCAGACATGTTGTGCTGTAACCTCTAGCAACTAATCAGTGAGCCATAATGTGTGCTGCAACCTTTAGCAACGAGTGAGTGAGCTGTAATGATATGTTGTAACCTCTGGAAACCAATCGCAATCGCTGCCTGATCTGCTGCAGTAAACTGATTTTGAGTTTAGCTGCTATTTATTGTATACCTCCGAGCAGATAGAGAGCAAAATTGCATAGGGGCAACTCTAAACTAGCTCCAAGATTAACCCACACAAGCCAACTTAGAGTTATGTGCAGCTCTTTTGTCAGTTGAGCTAGCAGAACTGATTCTTGAAGAAATGGACTTTGAGCCCGATGCATTTAAATGCTACACTGACAACAAAATTGGCTATATTCACAATACCTTCCAAAGAACTTATGTGTGTGTCTCAAACAGGGTTTGAGACATTAGAAAATACACTAAGCCAGATCAGTGGCACTACATTACCACTGGTCAGAACCCAGCAGATCACAGTACCAGACTAATTCAAGCAGCTTACCTGAAACATACCAACTGGTTCTTAGGCCCATAATTTTTATGTTGTGCAGATACAAGCGAGTCACCTTAATCCAAGGTATTTGAGCTCATTGAACCAAAGAGATCAGACCTGAAGTTACAGCCATAATGAATGCTAGGCTATTGGTTTCCATTTCAATAGACCCCGAGAGACTTGAATCCTACGCCAGCAATGCTCTTGACTCAGAAGGTTTGTGCAGTATTAGCACCACCTGGTGAGTTCATTTTAAAAGATCTTTTGCCAGTGGAAGCAGGTTCATGACTGAGGGACATGCAGAATATCGCAGCTAATACTTACCACCTAAATCTTAAAATAACCACCCCTTCAACCTTTCCCACCTAAATAACCACGTGACTCTCCTTTTGGTGTAAAATCGGCCACAGCAGCCCATTTATTTAACATAACTTGTACATAACACTTCTTACAGTACAAATAATAACTGCCAGTAATGATCCCAACCGGGTCCAAGGTCTTCGAAGGCACTGTTACTCACATCAATAACTCGGCTGTATCTGACACCCAATGGAAAGGTCCCCAGCCTCTACTACACCGCCTTGGGGACATACTACAGTTACGTAGTCCCAGATACAGCCAATGAACTCCCACGTTACCAACATGACCTTAGAATTGGGAAGGAACACCCATACCTAAGATGGGCCCAACCCATAATCCACCAAATTATCACTCCAGCACCGCCTTCAAAGAACCAGCGACCCCTGCCGACTGCCATGACAAAACAGAAAACCAGACAAACACCACAGGACACCAAATGCTGAGCAAGAAAAGAAAACAAATCAAGGAACCCACACAAACAAACAACAGGACAAAGACAAAAGGACAAACCAATAACCAAAGCAAACAAAAAAAAACAAAACAACAAACAGCTCCAGGGAGGGAGGGGGGAGAAAGCACACCCCCGTGCTGGCACAAGCTCCGACCAGAGGCGGCCTGACCAGTTGGAAACTCGGGCACTGCTCGAGGGCCCTGGGTTAGTAGGGGGCCCCATGAGATGCCCCTGGTACCTTTTTCATAGGCTTTTTTGAGTTTGGGCAAGGACACAGGGGCCCCATGATCCCCTATTGCCCGGGGTCCCCATGAGTTGTCAGTCCGCCCCTGGCTCCTACTGACCTCCAACAAGTCCCAACCCCTCTCCTCATCCTGGCAAGACCATCCCTCAAGCTCGCTTACTCCAATCAGGTGAGTAACCACCCCCACCTCCTGCATATACTCCCACCCCAATCTATTCTCCACCTCGTCTGCAAGCCCCAGTCATGCTGGCCCTCCCTTTTAGCTTCGCTCAGTCCAGGCCCTGACTGAACCTTGCTGATACCTTTTGGATGATGCAGAGGCTTTGCCCACAACCAGAGCTTCAAAAAGAGGAGGAGAGCACCAGTCAGGTATGTAATGCAGCCTCTTCTGCAGCCTCTTCTGCAACTCCGTAGACCCTTGCGGATGTCAATGGCTCCCACTGCTGCCTTTTTGTCCTGTGAGGAGAGAGAGAGCAGCATCACAGCTCTGGATTGAAATATCTCAGGTAAGCATCATGCTTTTTAGTGCAAGGTCCACTTCAACAGTAAAGCATGTAAAGTAGTCTTGAATGGGCAAGATATCTTGTGAAAACTACTACCTATATACTTTATTATTATTAATATTATTATACAGGATATCGTATATTGTATTGTATTGTTACTGTACTGTCTTGTGTACTGTCTCCCATTATAATGTACAGTGCTGAGCAAACCGTTGGCGCTATATAAATACTGTATAATAATAATATAGCACCAACAGTTTGTGCAGCACTTTACAGCATGAGGGCAGACAGTACAGATTCAATAGAATTCAACACAAGAGGAATCCGAGGATCCTGCTCGTTGGAGCTTACAATCTAAAAGGTTGGGTACTCCATGTTCTATCTTAAAGAAAGAAAGCTACCAAAAAAGAAGAAAGCTACCAAATGGGGATAGACAGCTAAAAAAATGTCAGAGTTTTATATATAAAGAAACTAAAACCTTTGGCTAAAATTGAATTTGAACCCATTTGGCATTTTTTATATCCCTCAGTGGACTCCGTTAGTGAGATTTCTGTGCTAGGTCTGCATAATGGTGGTGGCCATCGTGAGATATTTACACTCTCATTCTTGGATGATTTATTAGTTTATATAATTAAAAAAATGAAATAAGGAGGGCTGGTTTGTGTAATCGGGTGATTATGTCAAATGGAACCATAGTGCATCTCAATGCACTTGACCAGTGTCGGATTTATAGGGGGGCAAAAGGTGCAACTTCCCTAAGCCTCCTTGACAGAAGGAGCCCCCTCTAAACACAAATATTATAAAACAGTATAAAAATTATATAAAACAATACAAAATAAATAATAAAATAGTATAAAACATATAATAAAAAAAAAAATTATTTTTTTTATTAAATGTTACTTAGGAAGTCATGTTTTTCTTGCCATCATCTGTAAAAGTTTTTACTCTGGACTGGTATATTGTTTCACTTTTTAAAATAAATTTTGGCGGCTCAAACGAACCACACATAGAGTGCTTACACTCCTAACTACTTCAATACTGGACACTTTCACCCCCTTCCTGCCGAGGCCAATGTTCAGCCTTCAGCGCTGTCGAACTGACAATTGCATGGTCATGCAACACTTTAACCATGTGAAATTTTTATAATTTTTTTTGACAGATAGAGCTTTCTTTTGGTGGTATTTCACGACTTGCCTACTGGGCACTTATACCCCCTTCCTGCCCCGGCCAATTTTCAGCTTTCAGCGCTGTTGTACTTTGAATGACAATTGCGCAGTCATGCAACACTGTACCCATATGAAATTTTTATCATTTTTTTTCACACAAACAGAGCTTTCTTTTGGTGGTATTTATTCGCCACTGGGTGTTTTATTTTTTGAGCTATAAACAAAAAAAACAGCAAAAAATTAAAGAAAAAACAAACGTTTTTCTTTGTTTCTAGTATAAACTTTTTCAAACAGATAATTTTTCTCCACTGATGTGCGTTGATGAGGTGGCACAGATAGGCAGCACTGATGAGCTGACACTGATGAGGCGGCACTGATGATGCTGCATTGATATGCAACAATGATAGGAACTGATGGGCGGCACTGACTGGCGGCACTGCTGGGCACTTACTGGCGGCACAGATTGGCATTAACTGGTGGCACTGGTGGGCAGCACTGATGGGTGGCACTGCTGGGCACTGGTGGGTGGCACTGCTAGGCACAGGTTGGTGGCACTACTAGGCACTGATGGGCACAGGTGGGTGGCACTGCTGGACACTGATGGGCACAGGTGGGTGGCACTTCTGGGCACTTGTGGGCGGCACTGCTGGGCACAGGTGGGCAGCACTGGTGGGTGGCACTGCTGCGCAATGATCATGATCAGTGCCCTGATGATCGGTGCCAATCCGTCCTCTGACAATTGCCGGTTATCGGCAGTACTTTCCTCACGCTGTGAAAGCGGAAAATGCAGCCGATAACCAGCAACTGCATTTACCGGTGATCTGCTGTGTCATTGGACACAGCTGATCACGTGGTAAAAGGCCAATGTGATTGGCCTTTTACCACATCATGTGATCAGCTGTGGCTGTAGGACACAGCGATCACGGAGATCGCCGGGTGCGCAGCCCCGGGGGCGTGCGGGTGGGTGCGTTCTGGGAGGACGTCATACGCCCTCCCAGGACTGAACAACCACGCTGTAGCCGTCATTCGGCTATAGCGCGGTTGCTAAGTGGTTAATCACCACTGGGTTTTTTCTATTTTTTTGCTAAACAAATGAAAATTTTTGGGTAAAAAAAGTTTTTTTCATTTCTGTTATAACATTTTGCAAATAAGTCATTTTTATACCTCACTTATGTGTGCAGATGAGGCTGCACTGATGGGCATTGATAGGCTGTACTGATGGGGCTGCATTGATGAGGCTGCTCTGATGGGCACTGAGAGGCAGCACTGATGGGCACTGATAAGTGGAAATGATGGGCACTGAAAGGCGGTACTGATGGGCACTGATAGGCAGCACTGATGGGCACTGATTGGCACTGATAAACTGTACTGTTGAGCACTGAGAAGCTGCACTGATGGGCACTGATAATGATCAGTGCCCTGATTATCGGTGCAAACAAAGTTCTGACAGCCCTACACGGTACTGGCTGTCTCTTCCTCAAACAGACAAAACGGCTGCCAATAACCAGTAAGTCTGTTTACATGTGATCAGCTGTGATTGGACACAGTTGATCACATAGTTAAGGGACATCATGACTGGCCCTTTACTGTGATCTGTGATCAGCTGAGTCCAAAGGACACAGTAGTCACAGAGAACGCCCAATGTGCACTCCAGGGGACAGATGGGAGGTGCATTATGGGAGGATACCTAGAGACACCCTACCAGAACAAGAGAACCATGCTGTAGCAGTCTTTCATCTATAGTGTTGTACTAAGGTGGCCTATGACTGCATGTTGTGTCATGCATTTTAAGCACTTGCCTACTGGGCACTTATACCCCCTTCCTGCCCAGGCCAATTTTCAGCTTTCAGCGCTGTCGCACTTTGAATGACAATTGCGCGAACATGCAACATTGTACTCATATGAAATTTTTATCATTTTTTTCTCAAAAATAGAGCTTTCTCTTGGTGGTATTTACTCACCGCTGGGTGTTTCATTTTTTGCGCTATAAACAAAAAAAAGCAAAACATTTGAAAAAAAATGTTTTTCTTTGTTTCTACTATAAAATTTTGTAAACAGGTAATTTTTCTTCTTCACTGATGTGCATTGATGAGGCTGCACTGATGGGCACTGATAGGCAGCATGGATGGGCACTGATAGGCATTGATAGGCAGCACTGATGAGCACTGATAGGCAGCACTGATGGGCATTGATAGGTGGCACTGATAGGCTGCACTAATGAGGTGGCACGGATAGGCAGCACTGATAGGCGGTACTGACTGGTGGTACTGACTGGCGGCACTGAGTGGTGGCACTGCTGGGCTGCACTTATGGGTGTCACTGGTGGGCACAAGTGGGTGGCAGTGGTGGGCACTGCTGGGCACAGGTGGGTGGCACTGATGGGCACTTGTAGGTGGCATTTCTGGGCACTTGTGGGTGGAACTGGTGGGTGGCAATGCTGGGCACCAATCATCAGGGCACTGATCATTAGTGCCCTGATGATCAATGCCGATCTCTGCTCTGACAACTGACAGTTCTCAGCAGTACTTTCCTCATGCTCTGACAGCATGAGGAAAGTGCAGCCGAGAACCAGCAATTGCATTTCCCGGTGATCAGCGTGTCATTGGACACAGCTGATCACATGGTAAAAGGACGCTGTGATTGGCCTTTTACCACATCACGTGATCAGCTGTGTCTGTAAGACACAGCAATCACATAGATCACCAGGTGCGCGCCCCCGGGGGGTGCGCAGGAGAGTGCGTTCTGGGAGGACGTCATATGACGGCCTTCCAGAACTGGCTGGCAGCTGTCATTCGGCTACCTGTGGTCGGCAACTGGTTAAAAACTTGTGACTGTCATTGAGAATGTAAACCAAGCCCCAAACCTGAAGTGACCCAGGCCCACCAAGGTCTAAATCTGGCTCTACACATGACAACAGAAAGTTGATTTGACCTGCTTGCCTGCAATCCAAACTCACCTCAGAGGGCCCTCATGCATCTAAAGAAATGCAATGCAACACAGAGTAGGCCAAGCACAGCCTCTGAACTGTCATCTACACTACTCTAATAAAGTCAATAGGAATCCTCTGACCTGGGTTTGACATCAAATACAGAAGAACAACACCCATGTGCACAAGTTGGCCAGGAACACCCACAACTCCCAGTTGGGCATGAGCAGAATCTGGAATTATGGCAGAGAGATCTCATTTGTGGCGTATCCAAGACATATAGGCGAAGGTCTGACTCAGCCCACCAGACTCCACCTGTAAGTAACTCACCATTTTCGGGTGGTCCCCTTAAACATTTCATATATTTTGCGTACATAAATGTGCGTATGAAGTGTTTGTGTGGCTGCTACAAAACTCTGGGTGTGTCTTAGGTTTAAGTAAGAGCGTGGCCTCATTTGTACTCATGTCCTATGTGCGTGTGCCATGTGTGAATTCATAGTTGTACTTTGCAGCTGTGGCTCTATAATAACCCTCCAAGCTGAGGTAACCCCAATATGTTTGTGTTGTCGATCTCTTAGCTGAAGTATCCACACCCTACCTAAGTCTTTTGCTAACAGCCGTCTGTCAGGTCCCGCTTCTTGCCAAATGGGAAATCCGTCCATGTTCACCGAACGAAAATGATTTGGCAACTTCGAGCCAAATAAAAATGTTACACATCTGCCTGCGCAAATAAGTGGCTGAAAACTTTAACCTTGTGGAAATATGCCCTCCTATGGCCAAGTATATGAAATGCAGGCTTTGTTTGTTACAGGATCATTCCAGGCACAACTTCACATTGAATAAAGGATACCTAAAGTGAAAAGTCACTTACATGTGCATTCATTATGCTTTTGAATAAACAATTTGTAAGATAAAATGTTAAATAAATATTTGACGGCAGAATTGTTTTCTTGGTGCCCTGTTCAAATCATGCATGTGCAGTTCTGTGCGTCAAAATACAGCTTAAAGCACTATTAAACCCAAAAGCAAACATTTATCATATTGCAGCTTTGCAGCTTACCAATTCTTTTTTTTTTTTTTCCAAAAATATTTTATTAATATAAGAATAGACAAGATAGCATATAGAGCATGTAAAGCTATAAAGCACAGTCAGAACAAACACATGACATATTGCTTCTCGTTTCGCAGACAGGACTTAGTGTAAACTGTAATACAAAGCAATGTGGTGTAGAACGATACATCAAGCATACAATTCAGACGCTTACCAATTCTTATATGAGATGGCTGCATTTGTTTTCTTTTTTACGTTTTTAATTTCTTTATGTTCACTTGTTGACCTGGCCAGTAAGTCTGTTGTTTTTCAACAGAACAAGCTATACCTGCAAATGTATCAGTTTAGAGTGTTGAGACAAACAATTTACCACTGACAGGGGGACTAACAATGATCAGCTTTTATTTATCTATGTAAAACCTTTATCCTAAAAGAAAAATAAGAACATAATTGTCACTTTCTTTGAGCTCAGCCATCCATCTATAGGCAGGAAAGTGCTGTCTCCTCTACAGCAACAGATCACTGCAACATTTATATAGTGCTTGCCAAAAAAAGTGAGTAATACAGGTTAATGGTTGCTACACAGGTAAATGGAGGAGGGCTGGATCAGGACCTGTTTGACCTGATCTGGACTTCCCATAATGAGTAAAGATTTGAAAATTTAGTTTTGAAAAAAACTTTTTAATTAGAAATACTTGTACCCTTGTTTGTTCCTTGTGGATCCCTGGGTCACAACAAATGTGATGTATTGAATGACATTTCCATTTACTGCATGGGTTTCAAACACAAGCATGCGCTAAAAATATAAACTGCATTGCAAAACTCAGCTATTCTTTCTGTATTTAATTTGTAAAAAAATACTGCATACAGATATCTCTACTTGAATCCAACCTTCCTAGATGCCTTGCACCACTGCTAGTTTGCTCACAAAGATTGGGGACTTCCCCAATCCTTCTGAGCAACCCAGCAGTGGTGAAACGCATCAAGGAAAGTTGCTTTTATTTGGAGATATCAATGTGTGCAGTCTTTTTTTTTTTTACAAATTAAACACAGAAAGGAGAGCTATGTTTTGCAGTTTATCTTATTTTTTTTATACTTTTGACTGAGTGGAGATGGGCTGTGGTCACCAGCACCCAGGTTCTCTGCGTGGGATGAAAGCAGCAAGTCTGGAGCACAGCCATGGGTTTGGGAATGGGATAGAAGAATGCATTGCCATCATTCTAATTCCTGTCTGACTAAGCCAGACTTGAACACAGACTCATTGCTGGCAGTGGACTGATTCTGAGGTTAGGGTAGTAGCTTGTGACATACACTGGTGATATAGTGGCTGATGAAAATCAGTAGTTGGCAGCCCAGAAGAAGTCAGAATCTTCTAATATTTCTGCTGCCTATAAACAAGCCAACACTGTAAAATTCACAGCGCACAATTTCCAAGTCCGAATGCTCCAGCCATGCCATTTTGGAGTGACACGTACATAGTGTGATGAGTTGAAACCTGCAAAGTTTACAGTCTACCCAGCTTCCCAATTTGATGGTGGGCCCTGGAGATGACAAACACAATCTGGGAGTAACTACATGATCCCTGAACTATTAATCCTGATCTCTGAACTCTCTGTGTTATGTAATCCTGACTCCTGATCTTCAGAGGTAGGATTAAGTAACACAGAAAGTTCAAGGGTTAGGTTTTAGTAACAAAGAATTCAGAGCTTGAATTCTCTGTTTTGCATTACTTAATTCACAGATACATAGGGACACTGATCAGGTCATGGAATCATCTTGAGTGTGCAGAAGATCCAACAAGTCCATCCAAGGTCAAGGTCAGTGTATAAGCTCCCCTTCACTGACAGGAACTACAGCTGAAGTTCAGGAGCTGGTGAGAAGGTTCCTAACCCATCCTTTCCATTGTTTAACAGATACTGACACATAAGTTTACCACAATTTGCTTCTACCATCCCTTCAAGAATCCATCCAGCCAATCAGACCACTTGCAGATAATTTCATTGACTTTGTTAGTTCACCTCCTGAACCTTCATATCAATATAAATCTCCCTTTCTCCTCCCACTTGTTATTTTTTCTTTTACATTGAACTTTCCATACTATTCAAACTGACTTCAGTAATCTGCATAAGCACCTGATAGTTTAATCTGTTTCACAGCCTACTGATTTTAACTATTTTAACTATGAGAGAACCAGTGAAATCCACCAGTTGTGCATCACTGTAAGGGCCCCAACTAAGCTGGCAAATTATAATTGTTGTCCTCTGTCACAATAGGTTTTTTTTTTACTTGTGCCATTTGAATCAATTAAATTCTGGTATCCTTACACAGATAATCTGTTATCAATTGCATTGGGAAAACCTGCCTTGGACTCATATTAGGGGGACTTGGTGACGGCATAGTCAAAAAGGGGTCCTGTTACTACAATCTGGCTGTCACCACTGTGCCCTCAGTGTCCCTGCTAAGCTGATTTAATAGTTGGTAGCAATATCCGTTACCAGTTGTTCATTGCCTCATCTGTTACTGTTAGCGTACTGGGTCTCTGTATAGAATTAGGAGTTTGTACTTTTGCTTTTTCTTGCTGGATTGCTATCCTAGTGTAAGCTGATATTTGTGAATATAATCACAGCTTCACTTAAACTAGTGTCAATAATTCCTTGACAGGGGTGTGTCAGAGTGGCAGACGCAGTAATATTGGACATTTGGGCCCCGGGTCATACTCAGAGTGTGTAATCATTCTGCGGCTCCTATGGTGATGCACTGCATTACAATTTGACGTTGTAGTTGTGACAATATTGCACACGCATGTAGGATGCAGTTTGTTGTAGGTTTGACAATATTGCACATTCATGTTTGATGCACTTTATTGTGTTTGCCATTTAAAGGGATAGCACACCTAATTATTTTATGAAGCAAGGGCTATACTGCCTCCTACAAGAGAATTCAACCACAGGCATACAGTAGTGTGAAGGCCAGATCTCTTGAGGTTTCAACCCCTCCCACACTTCCACCTGCTCAGTTGTTGCAAACAGTCTAATGAGAAAATGAAAGCATATGGGAGGAGGGAGCTGTGTCTCACAGTGGACTGACTCACAGTAGAGAAAACTATTTTATGGGGAGTGTGAAAATCCCATTTCCCCTATTGCCCACTGAGGGACACATCTTTATTTATAACAAGCAACCAAGGGATGTCCAAAAGCAGTCTGATGGATGGACACACATAAAATACAGAGACAAAACAGCCCAACAAGACAAAACCCAAAACAAATGGAAAAACAAGGGCATTTAATAGCTGGTTGCAGAACCTTTTAGCTGGACCTAGCATCTCCAGAGGCAGAAACATTGCCCTTGTCAAACTTAGAGAATGTATTTTATCTTGCAGCTCATAGAACAGCACAACCTGTGGATGTCACTTATAAATAGTGGACTTGGAAGCCTGAGAATCTTTATTAGGACATTCTAAGGTAACAGAATTTGATGGAGGTTTTCGAGCATCAGCTAACTGATGAACAAAGTCTGTGACTTCCGACGTTCCTCAATGAAGACATATGTTCCAAAACACCCCCAGATAAAGAAACCATTTTTTTACATCTAGATGTTATCTGCTGTTAAAATCTGCCTGCCAGTTCTCTACCTTGGGGATGTGCACCATGGAGATTTCTGGAATATGACACTCTCAGGACAAGATAGATTCTACATCCTATACTTCACAACATTCCAGAATGCCGATTTGATATTTGCTGAATGAATGTCCATTAGGCGTCACTGAGACACAGGAAGACATAAGGTGAAAAATTGACAGAGAACAGAGGTGATACAACCTCTCGAACACATGCATTGAGTATACAAGCTTTCCAAATCTCCATGAAAGACATCAGATGTTCCTCCACCTCTGAAGGTGCATACTGAGGTAGATTTATCTGCAGGTTTTGAAATTTTAGTCTGCCAATGACATTTAGACTTCCCTGTGCCAAAGGGAGTGGAAGAAAACTTATGGAAGAAACTGGAACCTGATTTGTAGGGACAATTTTGATGCAGAATAGGAAAGTGTTGACCTGTGCCATTGATACTTATGTTTGCCTAGCTGTGGTAAGTGAGCACCAATTCCCACACCGTTTTATTTTTTGTTTGTTTTTTTTATGATTTCATCCAGCAAACTACCAAAAAGGGTTGTCGTAACAAAGCCTCCTGACATTGCTGCTCTACCTACCAGCATGATCTGCGGATCTGGAGAGAAGAAAGGGTTGCTCAAGCCATTGCCATGTTGCCATACCATGTTGCACATTAAGCTCAACACAGCAGTTATCTGATCAGTGCAGTCAATAAAATAAGGATAGTGATGAGCTGAACACCCCCCTGTCCAGTTTGCTACCGAAAGTTTGACCACGAACTTCGAACTGGGCAATTCACTAAGCGGTATCTTACCTCATCTGATTATGTGGTATGATACCGCACAGCTACTAAGATACCGCATGAGTTATATTATTAAGTCATGAGGTATTTTAGTAGTGAAAACATTCTTTATAGTTTCAGCTGTCAGCTGGGTTCCCCACTGACAGCTGAATGTAAAAAGAATTGCCAGCATTGCCCATCGATTAAAAGTGTTTTTTAAAAACACGTGAGGCCCCCCTCATCCATACCAAGCCCGTCGAGTCTGGTATAGATTTTGATGGGAACCCCCACGACAAAACAAAAAAAATTTGTGTGCCCCCCCCCCCAAAAAAAATTCCTGTCTGACCCTTATCCAAGCATGCAGCCCAGCAGGTCAGTGAACCATACTAGGCCTCATGCCCTCAACATAGGGGAGGGTGCTTTGGGGGGCTACATGTCTTGCAAAAAAAAAAAAATCACAATAACTGTATGTTAGTTGGTTTGTGTGAAAGGTGTGAAAGGTCTTCATCAACATTTTTTGGAAAATGAAGAAATTTAAAAAAATAAAAAAATTCACGATTTTTTTTTAAAATACTGCCATCAACTCCTTTTTGTTCAGCATTGTTGTATTATGCTACACTGTCTTTTTCCAGAGCAGCCTGTATTTCTCTTGAGGTTACCTGTGTGTTTTCTTTGTATCCCGAACAATTCTTCTGGCAGTTGTAACTGCATTCTTTCTTAGTCTTCCTGACCTTGGCTTGGTATCAAGAGATTCCTAAATGTTCTACTTCTTAGTAAGTGATTACACAGTGCTGACTGCCATATTCAAGGCTTTGGATATCTTTTTATATTCTTTTCCATCTTTGTAAAGTTTTGTTACCTTGTTACACAGGTTTTGACAGTTCTTTTCTGCTCCCCATGGCTCAGTATCCAATCTGCTCAGTCCATCCACATGAGAGCTAACAAACTCACTGACTATTTATATACAGACACTAATTGCAATTTAACAAGTCAGAGATGTGGGAAATTAAAATGTAATTGCCATTTTAACCCGTTTGTGTCACCTTGTGTGTCTGTACCAAGGCCAAACATTCCAGGGTATGTAAACTTTTGATCATGGCCATTTGGGTGATTTCTATTATCATTATGATTTGAAAAGGAGCCAAAAAACTATGTGATAATAAACGGCTTCATATGATCACTATCCTTAAATAAAAGACAGTTTTTGATATGGTCAGTTATATTTTCAATTTCAATGCAAAATTTCACAATTTCTGCCAGTGTATGTAAACTTTTCAGCACAACTGTACTACTGAAAGTGTTTTGTTACATCTGTTCCTGTATACAATACCTGTTGATCTGTTGACCATGTCAGTTATTTATAGGTGCCTTTTGTCCTGTTCACTCTCACTGTGTTATCTCAAGAAGTCTAATCAGCCTTCTCAATTCTTATCTTGGACCACACAACAATTCCACCCTGTAGTAGGGATGAGGAGTGCAAGGGGTTGCAGTTTAGCAGAAGACAACTACACAGGCCTGACACAATTTTTTTTTTTTTTTGCAATTTCAGTCCAGAAAAGGCACTGTGTTTTCAGCCCAAAACAGGAAATTATGAGATGAGTGCACTTCTGCCAGATCAACAGGTATTGTTCTATAAGTGCAGAATCTTTAGAGGGATAAAACAAATGTGCATGTATTGCAGTTATGTACTGTTTTGTTTTTAATTTTGCCATGAAATTCACTTTAAAACACTATGTACCAAAGGGTTGTGCTGTCCTAATCATCACACCTGTATAAGCTCTTGGACATCCCATGCCAAAACATTGGACATTTTCATCCATTTTTTCAGCTAGAAAACTCTTCTGGAAAGAGTCTGGCAGTGTCTGTGGGAACTTATGCCCATTAGGTTGAAAGAGAATGTTTAAGTCAGATACTGCTGTGAGACAAGAAGTCCTGGAATGCAATCGGAATTCCAATTCAAACCAAAGATGTTCAATAAGGTTGAGGTCAGGGCCCTGTACAGGTCACTTGAGTTCTTCCAAATACATCAAATTCCTTCATCATAGGCTTGTTTTTTCCCTGAACTGTTATCACAATGTTGAAAGCACACAACATTTTAGAGTTAACAGTACCCATCACCTGAAACACCTTCAGAAACAATATCATTATTCTCCAAAGAATAATCCATACACATTCACCATAGACATCCACTACTTCATTTTCCTATAATCTATTTTTCAGGAAATTGTTTCTTACTATGGTTTTTTTGCCTCCTGGTAACGTCCTCCACAAGCTCCTATACCTTTTGTTTTTTCACATTTTTTCCCATTCCGTTTGTTTGGAATGATCAGTGCACATTTGTAGGCTGGTGTAAACTGCATTTCACTGTTCTGCTGTGTTTTGCCTTTCTTAATTACAGTATTTTTTGGCGTATAAGACTACTTTTTATACTTAAAAATATACCCCAAAAATTGGGGGTCGTCTTATACGCGGGGTATAAAATGTGAACCTTGAGTTTGTTTGGGTCAAGCTGGCTGGATGTGTGGTAATACTGTACATGCAGTATACCGTGCTGAGCCAAACTGGCTCAAAACAAATGTCCCTATGACAGATTGATCTGTCAGCCTACTGGATGTGTGGTATATACAGTATACTGCGCTGAGCCAAGCGGTTTCAAAACGTACTGGTACGTCCCTACTGTAATCAGACCGCTGGATGCGTGTATGTACGGTAGCTGCGGCTACATACAGTATACACTGGGCCAATCACGGTGAGCGATGTATTCTACTAATGAAGTCAGAGAGGTGGGCTGATGATGTTACAACCTCAGCCAATCCGAGCAGGCTTTGTATTCATTAGTAGAATACATCGCTCGCCTTGATTGGCCCAGCGTATACTGTATGTAGCCTCAGCTACTGTACATACACACATCCAGCGATCTGATTACCGCAGGGACGTACCGGTACATTTTGAAACAGCTTGGCTCAGTATACTGTATATACCACACATCCAGCGGGCTGACAGATTAATCTGTCATAGGGAAATTTGTTTTGCGCCGGCTTGGCTCAGCACAGTATACTGTATGTACATTACTGCACATCCAGCGGGCTGTATATATACTGTATACTGTATGTAGCCGAAGCTACCTTATTACCGCACATCCAGCGGGCTGTATATATACTGTATACTGTATGGAGCCGAAGCTACCTTATTACCGCACATCCAGCGGTAACCATCTGATTTGGAATTTGATCCATATGATGACTGTCTTACAAATGTATCACAAGATGTCATTCATGAATTTATGATGTCAGAGGATGAACATGAGGATTTTGAAGGATTTTAAGTACCGGTAAGTCATAACCATTTCAATTAAAAAATCTGATGTTTTTAAATGGTGTTGCCTCGGAAGGGGGGTAGTCTTATACGGCGAGTATAGCCCAAAACCTATGTTTTACCTGGAAAATTAGGGGGTCGTCTTATACACCCAGTCGCTTTATACGCCGGAAAATACGGTACTATGGTGTAATGGCACTTTAAATATTCTGGCTAAATGCTGCAAGGGTTGGGTCATGTGTGACTTCTTGCCCTGCAGATGTGTCATATCCTGTGTCTTGGAGTATAAGTATCTGCAGAGAACCGCCCCAGAAAGAGTCCTATAGGAGTAGAGATGTGAGGACCTCCTGCTGTGATATGATTTCTGCTCTTCATTTCATTTACCCTTCGATGGGCCCATTCTACATGGAATCCAGGATTCATGGATTTTTGTTATTAGGGACATTTAGTCAATGCAGGTATGGGCTGCAATATGTTCCTTATGCACATTATCTTTTGTGAAACTGCTAGGAACAGTTTTATGTTACAGCAGCACAGCCACTGCTACCTCCGCCAACTTATGTGAACTGGTTGCACATGTACATGAAAATTGATGAGAGATATATCTGTATTTTCCACGTGCCCCAGTAAAAATGTTAGTGTTTCTACCTAACATACTGTAAGTACCTAAGGCTGCATTCATACTTGAGCGTAGTGAATTTGAGTGTTTTTTTGCCCACAATTTTGTGTGTGATTTTGCTGGTTTTCATACAGCATCTTTAGGTGTTTTTGAGCTTTGGCTTTTTTTTTTTTTTTTTTAAACAAAAAGGGATCTGAAATTAAATACAGGCAGGCACCTTTTAGACCTAGGTGCATTTGCATTTTTGTTTTTTTAAAAAAGGAACAATGTTTAAATTACAGAAATCCACGGAAGCTATCAGAATGTATCTTTCATTTGAACTCTGTAGACTGTATTCTGCTTACAGTATTTTATTTTCACTTTACTGATGTTAATTGTCCCTAAATAGAACTGCTATGCAGGGGCGTCCCTAGGGTTGGTGTCACCCAGTGCGATTACACAGAATGGATCGGATCTGCGGATTGAGTCTGCGGAGTCCGATCCATTATGCTCCCCAATCCGCAGAACCGATCCATCCTGTGGGGATCGTCGGCATGCAACCTATACAGGGTGACACCGGACCCGCTCCAAGAAAAGGTAAGTTGTAAAGAAAGCCAATGATCCCCGCAAGATGGATCGTATCTGCAGATTGGGGAGCATAAAGGATTGGACTCCGATCCATTATGCTCAATCCGCATATCCGATCCATCCTGCAGGTATCGTCGGCATTCTTTACAACTTACCTTTTGGTGGAGCGGGTCCGGTGTCACCCCATGCGGTAGGTGTCACACGGTGCAGTGCGCACCTCCGCACCTACCTCGGGACGCCACTGCTGCTATGTAACCAGATGTGTCACATTTACCAGCCCCTTCCTTTCCCAAATAAACACAATGAGTGATTGGTACTGACCACTCACTGTGTTCGTTCATAACTGAAGCATAGCTGAAGTATGTTTTTTTTGGGGAAGGGGGGGGGGGCTGTCAGGTCGGCTGTATTGGGCCCCATGGTTTCTAACAGTAGCTCTGACACAGTATATGTCCTTATGATGAAGTTACCTGCATCGACATTAGTCACCCAGTGTCACAGTTCTTTTTGAATCCATCTATATATAATCATTTTTTAATTTTTAAAAATCTCAGAAATCCACAGTAAATACATAATCCTGTATAATGCAAGCAGTGAGAAGGCTGGCACAAGAAGATCATTTTCCACAATTAAATGTCGGCCCATGACTTTATCAGGTCAAACAGATTTACAGTTTGATGTTTTTTTCGTTTCTTGAAAAGATGTGGCTTATTTTATGTACTGAGTAACATAGCTAATGGAAACGTAGAGAAATCTGTACAAACTGGTGGACAGACAGCAGGAAACAATACTGAGAGTGCTGGGAGATTGCAAAGCATGCACTGCTAGGAGGAAGCATATGTGGAAGGTCATGGTGGGTATGGTGTGTTAGGAAAGTATGGTAAGTGCGTTGGTGAGGGTCTGCAGTTCATCTCTTAGATCCTCCAGGGAACTTTGAATCCGACTAGGTCTGTCCAGAACCTCGATGCTCAAAGTATATGGGTTATATCGCACAGCAAAAGGCCTCTTAATACGAGATGCATAATTCCTGTTGCAAGAGAAATAATGTATGTGAATTAAGTCCAGGAATAAATATTGTACTTAAAACAATCACCATAGGCAACAATCTTTTGCAGGAAAATGAATAACACTGAGAATTTGACATATTGCCTCTTCAAGCACTATTGAATAAGTACTGGATTGTTACCTATACCTTGCATGTTAGCTGTTTTATAATCATCACTAGCGCTCGCCTGTATACAACATATGTACATTTTCTCCATTATTGTCTTACTGTGTCCCTTTGTGGAGGTAGCCATCTTGGTGGAGGAACAGAGCTTTGCTTTGTCATATCTGTACAGTCTCTGGCTTTTTTCTATGAAATAATACACTGTAATTTTGATATCCTGATTACAACGTGGCTGGTTTCTCACTCAGAAAATGTGACCTCAATGAATACAAAGCTTCTTCTAAATTGGTTGACGTAGGGATCATGACCTCATTTGCTTGCCTCTTCACCTCAGTCAAATTGAGGAAGCCTTGTATTCATTCAGGAATGAAAAGCTTCCTGTGAATGACTCGATTTTGTTCTGGGAGCAGGACAGGAAGACCCTATTTATTTCAATGAATGGCCACTGTTCACATTTGAGCGTTTTGTCACCTGTAGCAAAACACTTGTTGCCCAAAAAAGTACAGGCTCTATTTTTCAGGCAGATTTGAGTGTTTTTGTCCCCGCATACTTGAATGGAAAATGCCTGAACAGCAAGAAATGAGCATTTTTTAGCGTTTTTTTTTTTAAGTGTTTTTCAGCTCAAACCCCTCCCCTTTTCTAGCATCACTCCACACTTTGTAAACACACATCATGTGATCAAAATGCAGGAGAGTCTGCTTCTGGAAGCAGAAATATTCATTGCTCTCATTCATGATCACCCCTGCATGTATTGTCACAGGCATCCCCATTTTAAGAGCCGGGCAAGAACCACCAGGGCCTGGGAGGAAGTGGGACAGCTTCCTGCCCGAGTGGAACAGCTAAACTGCTCCCCAGATGATGGAGAAAAGTACAGGACTTCCGTGTACTGCAATCATGTGCTTGATTCTGGTTTTCCTGTTGTATGTACCTAGGACACATCTACAGGTTTCTATTGACCACAGCAAAAAATTACTAAATTAAAAACATCTGAAAAAAATGCCTATAATATTTGCAAATCTGCTACAAGTGGATGCAGGATGTTAAAACAAATACAAGATGGCAGTATTCTGCAGAACAGTGCCATTCACACTCTGTATAGCAGCCCCATGGAATTGTATGCTGAACTACAGAACTTTGCTAAGGAACAGTGCAGTAAAGAACTACATTTCCCAGAGGAGCTGGCACGTGGGTGGAGGCGTAGATATATTACATATATATATATATGAAAGCCCGGGAAATTAGACAGAAAGTGAGAGGGGAGAGATCTGGAAATAAGAGTCCACTGACTGCAGGAGGACCTGACCAGGCCGCCGAAAGAGAGAAATCAAGGAGAGTCTGCTGATCGCTGACCTTGCTGCACTGTAGTTAAAGTTAATCAGCTAGCAGGTGACTGGATGGAACACTGGGGGTGGGAGCAGAGAGTGTGTGGAGGCCTTATTGAGAGAGAATGACTACGCCAGATGCTATCCTTCCAGTGAGAGAATCCCAGGGAACACTGACACCTGTTCCACCTTTGCTACTTTCCTGCACACAGATGCGGGCATTGCACATGTTATTAGAAGTTGCGGCCTAGTTTGTTTAGCTGCTATTGTTTACTACACTTATCACAGCCTTATCAGAACTGATAGTAGAACAGACGGTCCACAGGCCAAACAATCGCTGTGTCACCATCATCATCAATTCACTTTGCTAGGGAGGCCTTTTCCCTATTTTGTCAAAAGTCTTGTAGCCCAAAGAAGAGTTGCCCTGTGCCAACAATCACTGTTACCAGATTGGCCACTTGTTGCTTTAGATTCGCTATTGACTAGCGCCTTAAAGGAACATTAAATCTGTAAAATTGCTGCTTGCAGGGGGAGTGTTATTCTTTCTCTTTTTATTACACTGTTCCTCAAAGAGTTACAGTCCACACTTCTCTTCACTGTGCACCAACTGGGCCCCATCACACATGCAGAAGACTCTTCATTGCCTTTAACTAGTAGCCGACCGCAGATAGCCGAATGATGGCTTCACTGCGGCCGGCCAGTTCTGGGTGGACGTCATATGACGTCCCCCCAGAACGCGCTCTCCTGCGCGCCCCAGGGGGTGCGCACCCGGCGATCTCCGTGATCGCTGTGTCCTACGGACACAGCTGATCACGTGATGTGGTAAAAGGCCGATCCCAGCGGCCTTTTACCACTTGATCAGCGGTGTCCAATGACACGCTGATCACAGGGAAATGCAAGTGCCGGTTCTCGGCTGCACTTTCCTCACGCTGTCAGATCGTGAGGAAAGTACTGCCGAGAACCGGCAGTTGTCACAGCGGGGATCGGCACCGATCATCAGGACACTGATGATCGGTGCCCAGCAGTGCCACCCGCAAGTTCCGCCCACCTGTGCCCAGCAGTGCGCCCACTAGCTCCGCCCACCTGTGCCTAGCAGATCACCCACCTGTGCCCAGCAATGCACCCACCTGTGCCCAGCAGTGCACCCACCTGTGCCACTCTGCAGTGTCACACACCTGTGCCCAGAAGTGCCACCTACATGTGCCCAGAAGTGCCACCCACCTGTGCCCACCCACCTGTGCCCACCAGTGCCACCCACCTGTGCCCACCCACCTGTGCCCACCAACCAGTGCTGCCCACCAGTGCCACCCACCAGTGCAGCCCAGCAGTGCTGCCAGTCAGTGCCCAGGGGTTGTGCCAGTCAGTGCCGCCAGTCAGTGCCTAGCAGTGATGCCAGTCAGTGCCGTCTATCAGTACCCATCATCAGTGTCACCTATCAGTGCCGCCTATCAGTGCTGCATATTAGTGCCGCCTATCCGTGACACCTCATTAGTGCTGTCTATCAGTGCCGCCTATCCGTGCCACCTCATTAGTACTGCCTATCAGTGCCCTTTAGTGCTGCCTATCAGTGCCCATCAGTGCCGCCTATCAGTGCCCATCAGTGCTGCCTCATCAACGCACATCAGTGAAGGAGAAAAAATACCTGTTTGAAAAATTTTATAATAGAAACAAAGAAAAAAAATTTTTTTTTTTTAATTTTTTGCACTTTTTTTATTTATAGCGCAAAAAGTAAAGCGCCCAGCCTCACCAAAAGAAAGCTCTATTTGTGAGGAAAAAATGATCAAAATTTCATATGGGTACAATGTTGCATGACCGCGCAATTGTCAATCAAAGTGCGGCAGCGCTGAAAGCTGAAAATTGGCCTGGTAAGGAAGGGGGTATAAGTGCCTGGTAGGCAAGTGGTTAAAGACCATTGGTTGTTTTGGGGTAAAGAGCTCTTTTCCTTAATTCATGCAATCTCCTTGCGATCAGGTCCTGAGAGCCTAAAGTGAGCTAGTCTACCTGTTTGATAGTCCTAGCTACTTACTGGGGACTACAGTATAAGACTATCTCAGGTTGAAGGTATTGGGTTAGTTTCTGAAAAACAGGCGTGTTAATGCTAATTGAGATTCTGTGATAAGTGTTGTCTTTTCCTTACGTTTAAATCAACACAAGTAACAATTGATTTTAGACATCCCAGTTCTGTTCATGCTGTGTAACCAAACCATATTGAAGCTTGCTATAACCTTCTTACTAATTTACTTCAATCCGTGTGTGAATTCACTTTCTGGTTTGTTTCAGTTAAGAGTGTACTGTAGTGTCAGCAGGGGTTGGGCTTTCAGAGTGGGGTCCAGATCCACAGGGAACTCGAAAACAATTCAGCAACTCCTAAGGGGGTAGTGCTACATCAGTGTGAATGTAGCCTCAAGGAATCATCTCAAAGTATGGTCTTTAAATTCAACCTGTCTTAGCTCCCATCTTGGGACATATACTGTATACAGCTATGATATTAGGAGAGACAGCCTACAGCTAAAGGTACAACATTAAACCCGAAGGCCAGAATCACTCAGGACAGCTGGACACCCCCAGTGTGTAATCCAAAAAAGAAAAAAAAATGAAAGCTGGTCAGATGGAAAAAAACACTCTCAGATTTTCACAGCAGTCTTAAATAGTTAGTCACACAAAACAACTTCATGTAATGGATGGTAGATTGCATTGGTTGGTTGAAAAGTAATAGAACCCTCTCAAAACTGCCAAGTAATGGCCAGCATTACACTTTTTTCATATGCAGGAGCCAACTGTGCTGACATATTTAGGAGGACATTGTGACACTCAGCTACTTCTTACCTTAGCTTCTCCTTGGCATCAAAGAAGCTTTCTGAGACAAAATACACTGGCTGGTAATTCTGGTCCTGGTATGGCTGTACGGCTGCTTCATCTGGATTAAAAGGTCGAACTTCCGGCTCATCTGACAAAGAGTGCTGGAAAAGCAAAATGGCAGGTTGGGTCTTTTTTCACACATACAGGCACGGAATAAATTAAAAATAGGTTAAAGTGGAGTCTTAATACACTGTTGAAATGGATAGATCTGGATGAGTTAACTGCCAAAGGATTTGAAATTCTCTACAGCCATTCTTGTGATCTAGTGAAAAGCATTGTAAAAGCAATAACACAAAACTACTGTAAAGTCCACCTGAACATTTAGTGTAAATCAATTAAATACATTTCAGTACAAAATACAGTTTACTTTAGAAAGCAGCTGTAGCCTTAATTAGAAAGAAAAGCCTTGAACAGGCTTACAAGCATGCTGTGGAGAAGGGCCCATGCTCTCTGCATGGAATCAGTGGTCTCTCTGCAGAGGTGCAGCACATCCCTGCTGAGTGACAACTAGAGTTCTTTTTTTCCAGTCAGGCTGTGACTTTTCTGTAAAGAAATGAGCTGCAAGACTCGGCACCATTTTGTTTTGATGTACTGGAATGTATTTAGAGGCTTTTAACTGAAAGTTCAACTGGACTTTAAATTGTATCACAAATCTAAAGAATATTCCTCATTTAGGGCTCGCCTTATGCTAAATGCTCCATTTTAGTGTGCTGGCAGCTGTTAGTTTTGCCCTGTGGTGAGCTGCAGCGAGGAGGCGATGAGATATGTGATTAAGTGCATCATTTATTTATTTATTTTTATTTGTGAAGAGCACAAAGTGACACTACATTCATGTTTCTGAAAAGCAACATGGACTGTTGTGCTGCCATGTGGTAACATGCCACGCCATCCACTGTCTGCAGTTTTTCACATCATACAAGTCTAGTGGTGTGAGTTATATCAGCCCTGGTTCACAATGATGTGGTGCGGAATTCGCAGCATTTTCTTTGCGAATTCCACACTGCATCAGAATCGCACCCTGTTCATGTGAACATGTGTATGTTAAGTTAACAACACTCCAAAAGCGGTCCACAAAAAAACGCAGTGCGATGTGCAAAATCGGATTGCATAGTTGTGAATACCCATGCGATCCGATTCTAGTGCGGACCAAAAAAGGGTCCTGCACCTTTTTGGTGCGGTGCGGTTAGAGCCATACAAAACGTATGGCTCTAATCGCACCACACACAAATCGCATGTACTTGGCAGCACAGTGGCTAAATTGTTAGCACTTCCGTCTGGCAGTACTAGGGTCGTTGGTTCGAATGCCAGCCATGGCACCACCTGCCTGGAGTTTGCATGTTCTCCCTGTGCCTGCGTGGGTTTCCTCCCACACTCCAAAGACATGCTGGTAGATTATTGAATCCTGTCTAAATTGGCCCTTGTATGTGTATGTATGAATGTGAGTTAGGGACTTTAGGTTGTATGCCCCTTGAGGGTTAGGGACTGATGTGAATGTACAACATATATGTAAAGCGCTGTGTAAATTGACGGCACTACATATGTACCTGTAATAATGTGATTGCACAGAAATGCGGTGCGAATCACATGAGATATACCACACCGCATATATGTGAACCCAGGCTAAAGGACAATTGTTTTCAATGTGCCCTTACAGTGACTGGTGCTATGAAGTGTGGATAAACATCAGTCACAGCACTCAGTGGGGTTGAGTTAGTAGAACTGTAGAGTGTGTAGTGCCCTCTAGGTGGGGCTAGTGTAAGGTAAATTTATTTTTGGCTCATGGTAGTGAAGGAGCCTGAATTACTCTGGGTTCGGGGGGAGGTCAAGCTGCATGGCTCGGTAGGTTGGGACTCTATCACCTCCACCTGGTTCTGGAGGTCCATGGAAGCTTCCAGAAGCCAAAGGGTGGAAGGGTGGAGACTTCATTCTGCATATTCAACAAAGTCTGACCAATCCCAGAGAGGAGGCTCTGGTAGTGTGGTAGACCAGCCCATTTATATGAGAGAGCCATGCTAGCACGGGAGTCGTGTGGAAGATGGATTACTGAGAGGTGTTGCTGTATAGCCTGGGAGGGAGTCCCAGTGGAAAGGGGTTCTACTTTCAGGCTGGAAGCTGAGGAGAAGCTGAAAGAGGGAGCTTGTCCACTGGGGAAGGACAGTCTGCAAAGCTTGGAAAAGAACCAGCCCAGCTATAGAGGACTGAAAGTAGTTTTATCCACATCTGCAACGACAAGGACAAGGACAAGGACAGTGTGAGTACTTCTACACCCCCAGGGCCTAGAAGGGAGAGGTCTGCTGGATGCAAATTCTGGCTTCAGGGAACAGTTCATAGCTTACCCAATCCCTTGTGCTGAGATCAGACACTTTAGACAGGTGGGCTGGTATTCTGTGCACTAAGGGGACCAAGAGCTCCTACACATTGTCATGTTGCTAGAAATCCACTCAGGGGACATCAAGCTGCTAGAAGGGGATTACTTTACTAAGGACTGTAATGTTCCAGCTGGGATGCAGTCAACTGTTTGTCGTTCTTTTACTAAGCGTGCCAGAGCAGGAAAGTCCTCATTATTCTGTTTCTTCAATCAAATTGGGCATCCCATAACCACTTTACCCTATCCAAGTTGTTAACCCCTAATAAAACATAAAAAAAAACCCAAGTCCATGGACTGTTTACTGACTTTGGATGCAAGTGTGGAAAATGTGTGTTGCCTGACTTTGCATTGCTTATGAGGGGCCCAAAAACTCAGCGGCCTTCAAGAGGGTAGTGCTATAAATGTATAATTTGGTGCAGCTGTGCATGGTAACCAATCAGCTTCTAACTTCAGCTTGTTCAGGTAAGCTTTGACAATAAAACCTGGAAGCTGATTGGTTTCTATGCAGAGCTGCACCAGATTTTGCACTCTCCAAGTATAGTAAATCAATCCCAGTGTGAATTAGCCCTTAATGATAGAGGTTGGAGCAATGAAAAACTATGTGCCCCAGTGGACAATTGTGCATTCAGATCAGCTGGTTTACAGCACATATAGAAATATACCAAAATATTTAACTTAAAAGCATAACTTACCAATAATTCACCATATGATGACAGCAGACCAGCACCATATGCTTTCATTTCACCATCCTGCTTACACAGGCCAAACTCTACTGTGAACCAGTATAGCTGAAACAAAAAAAAGTATATGGCCATATTAGATAATAGACACACTAACCTTTTAGTTGACATATGCAGAACGGAAAAATTTGTTTAGTTTAGTCTTGGATAGATTTGTTATGTTGCTAATTTCGCTTCGTAGATTAGTTTGGAATTTGTTTAGCTTCGTTTTGTTTATTTTATTCAATTTCTAACGAATTTCAAATTTTCAGAATGATTTGAGTTCTATGTGAAGAATAGCTGGTTATTAAGCAAATGGCCGGGAAGCCAGCTGCAGCGTCCTTAACCGCCGATGACTCATCAGCTGTCAATGGTTTCCCCACTGACAACTGAATGTAAAAAAAAGAATTGGAAGCATCCATGCCAGGCAATTTGGGTCTGGTATGGATTTTAAGGGGAACCCCCATAGCAACATTTTTTTAAAGCGGTGCAGGGTCCCCCCAAAATCCCTACCAGACCCCTATCCAAGCATGCAGCCTGACAGGCCAGGAAAGGGGGGGGACAAGCAAGCGCCCCACCTATACCATACCAGGCCACATGCCCTCAACATAGGGGATGCTTTGGGGTAGGGGGGGCTCCCCCCAAAGCACCTTGTCCCCATGTTAATGGGGAAAAGGGTCTCTTCCCCCCCAACCCTGACCGATGGTTGTGGGGGACTTATCGGAATCTGGAATCCCCTTTAACAAGGGGGCCCCAAGATCTCAGCCTCCTCATGTGAATCAGTAGGGGTACATAGTACCCCTACTCATTCACCAAAAAAATGTAAAAAGTTATAAAAAAACATACCATCAGTTTTTGACATGTCCTTTATTAAAAAATAAAAATAAATATCAGCTGGATTAGATCCATTGACAAGCACAATGAACGTCTCTGGCCACCAACCCAAGGAGAAAAGAGTTCTGCACTTGACAAAGGCTCCTGCCATCTGATACCTCCACAGCCTGATAGTTCTTAAATAACAAAGGGGCGGGGTCACCCAGCGACATCATTGGGTGGCCTTGTCCTTTTGTTATTCAAGAAAGATCAGATGGCGGAGTTGTCAGGCGGCAGGAGCCTTCGTCAGGTGTGAAGCCCTTTTTCTTTTTTTCTTTTTTTTTCTGCGGGTCGGCGGCCAGTGTTCACCGTGATTGACATTGGATCTACTTTGGAGACATTTATTTATTTTTAATAAAAGACGTCAAAAATTGGTGGTGTGTTTTTTCTAACCTTTTACACTTTTTTGGGAGACCCCCACAAGCACCACCCAGGGTTATGGGGAAGAGGCCCTTGTCCTTAACATAGGTGCAAGGTGCTTTTGGGAGGAGCCCCCCCCCCCCCCAGTGTTCAATGCTCTCTGTCAAGCTCTGTAAAAATGTTAGTGCTCTGTCAAGTACAACAAAAACAATGCATTTTTCTTACAAGCATACATACAAACATTTAGCAGCTCTCACCGTGGCCAGTTTCTCTATTTCTTCATCTGTTGCTCCCAGTGACGCTAAGCCAATGTCCTGCATAAAAAAATAATATAAAAAGAGATGCCTAGGTTTGAAGATACACAGCTGGCCCTCAATATTGGCATTACAAAACCAGAACTCTTGCATTTGGGTAAAAAAATAAACTTAAAGGGTTAGTCTCCCCAGAGATAGGAGGGGGCAATTAGTCACTAAATTGTTTTTTTATATCTTTTCAGACTCCCTATATCTCCCTATCATAGCCCCTGCCTTGGTCCCTGCCCACCTTGGAGCTATTTGATGTTCATGTCCACCTTTTGAATGTTTCTATTCCTTCATAATATATAAAATGGAAATACATTAGAAGTAAAACAGTTAGAGCAAGCCCCCCTTTTAATAGTTATAGTGGGTGTGCAAGTCTGATAACTGATGCATAAGTGCAGAGATCCCACTACTGGAGCCCGCAAGTGATATGAGGTCAAATAATGTGGGGCATCTGTCAAAAGCTAAAGTAATAGTGGCTCAGTGTGGTGATCCTGAACCTTTAAGTGCCAAGAAATGTGTTGCCCTCAAATAGGCTATCAACTTTGTTACAAAAATGGTGCTAAGCATTAAATCAAAATTGAATGTCCTTTGCAGAACACTAAGGTAGTCCAAAGTGTTATTATGGATTTTCTTTGAAATGGAAAAATTTGTAAAAAAACACTGTCCATACTGCAGCTGCTGGTGACAACGCACCTCTATTCTTGCCAAGGTCAGAATTCCACTGCATTCTTCTGTATAGGTCAGAAACACATTAGAGAATAATGGCTGTAGTGATTGCAGGACCATTTAGGATGCCAGGGGCCTGGCACATTGTTCTAGCTCTAGACAATATGGATAGAGTAAAAAATGTATTGACTTGGGCTTTATAGGTGCACTTACCCTTTACGTCTCTTAGATTCCCAGTCTGTGACCTCAAATTTGCCCAATAAACAGCATATTCTACAATAAAAGTATACCTCCCTCTTTTCTTGACCCCTGAGATGATATTCTCACCTAGTATATCCTACATTGAGCTGAGCATATCTTTTAGTTAATGTTAGAGTAAGGTATGTTATAATATCTTGTACCGAGCCTGGGTATGCTCAATTTTGTAACTAAACTCTTGAAATTCAAAAAAAGAATTAAAAAAACAACATATCCTACAAAACAACAGATATTTCCTCATATATCATATATTACAACCCTACATCATAACTCAATAGAAGACAAACCTGGGAAAACTGAGCAAATGTTTTATCAGCCAACATAGGAACATGTCCCAGCAGCTCATGACAGCAATCCCTGTGGAATAATGAAAAATAAAAAAAATTGTATCATCTTAATCTTTAATTCTAAAGAGTACTCACAGAGTAATTTTTGCATTTTGCTATACTTTAGTTACCTCAAAAATAGCTCATGATTTCTAGCTTTTCTTAACTTACACCTGTGAATTATAGAAGAACTTTAAGAAAAATAGTAAAAATTTCTAGAGCTCCCTTGTAGCAGGTTAAACCAGTTCCCTTGCTGAAACCTACAGTAAATGTTTTTAATGATTACAGAAGACCCAAAGTATCATCCCTCTGGTTCATTCTACTGTTAGTTTCTTAACTAACAATGGCCCTAAGGCCACGTCAGAAATCACACACTTACATATTCCAAAAACCTTCTATATCTACAATGGTTCTTGGCCAAGTCCACAGGAGGTCCCGCTAAATACCTGAGGAACATAAGCATGGGAAACCAGGTTGCACCTGGGGAACCCTTTCCAACCACTGCCAAGAAAGCCAACCTTGCTCCACTAGGCCACCACTTCCAACCCAAACCAGTTTTAAAATCTCTACTTCCCCACGTATGGGCCATTTTGCATAAGTAGCACTAACCAACTCTTATTAACTTCTTAGCATCAGCACTCAAAAGCCCACATTTATATTTTACATGTCCAAATATTTAGTAAATCAATCCAAAGATATGATACTAGCACAAGGACACTCTTCTTCAGAAACATTAGTCTTCACAGTGCCAGCAATGCAAATGAGGAAAGGTGGCAGTACTAGCAAATTTCAGTTCTCATAAAACACAGGTAACCAAGGATGCATCAGTGCTGTTTCCAATCTAGCCCATCCTAGGGGGCTCGCTCTCCATTTTTCCCCCAAGGTGTAAGAACGCAGTTCTCTGTGATCTTGTCTCCATCTCTGTTTCCAAGAACCCCTTGACTCTTTCGCCCAGGTTATTTTATCTCCTCTTAGGAAGCATGGATAAAAGACATAAGAGCTACCTAGTAACTGTTGAGTGGGACTACCCATTAAAGGATGCTCACATAATTGCGCAAAGGCAAAATGAGAGCAGACAATGACCTCCAATGGTGCCTGCAGGAACTACAATGGACATCCTCCCAGATATGCCAGATGTATACAATAGGGTCCTAACACCCTGTTACAAACTCAAAAGTTTAAATTGGTTAGCAGTACCTTGGATTTGGCTTGCATCTAGAAATAATACAATTTTCCCCTCTTTGCTGTTAACCTGTAATACTGCTTTTTTTAAAAAAAAAAAAAAACCTGACAGCTAAAGACCACACTGCCAAACCACCAGCATCAATCCAGGTTGACAACCCCCTCCTCCTGTTTACTTGTAGAAGGTAAGGAAAGCAAATAGCCATCTGCTTTGCAGAGATATTCATACTATAACTAGACAATACAGTTATTGTATGGAGCTTCCATTTATTGTAGTGGCTAAGACGTTCTGTTGTTGTTCCAAGATTCTCTTGTATTGTCATCACTGCTTACTGAAGTATTCAGGCTTACAGAAAGCTTCTTCATATACAGATGTGTTCTATTGTCTCCTACTTAGACATTGCACATCTGACCACCATCAAACAGGGTGTTCCTTTTTATTTTATCCAGGCAAAAACTGTCTGTGGTTATCCAGCTAAAGTGGAACATGTCCTGACATGCTTGGATACATTTCCAGTAAGAGAATCACATGTAAACAATTTATTGTAATGTGTTTTTATACCCTCCCTTTTATTTAAGTGTACAACAAGCTTCAATTGTTTTATGTTTTTATTTTTTCAAATTTTAGAGAACTGCTTATGATGGGGCTTAACTGGTTTGTGACCAGAGTCCATTAATGCCTAGTTGTCCAGACTAAATATAGCAGTGTCAGTATGCAACTGTTAACTACTTGCAGGTCTGTTCACACCAGGCTGCATCTGCAGTAATGCATGTGTCGCAAAATGCTTTGCTTTTCCTGTGCATTGCTGCATCATTGCAGCTCACTAACCTCTTGGCACCAGCCACGCGCAAATGTGCGACCTCACATTTGCCTGCAATTAAGAAACACATATGTGCTGAGAGCACGCGCCCTGCGCACTCCCAGCTCACGTGTCCTGTACTCATGGAAAGGTTCTGATCTCCTCTTTCAATCAGGACCTTTCCCGATGATGTGACTGCTGTGACGACAAATCATGGCGGTCACATGACCCTAAAACCCCGCCCCACTTCCCGGGGTCTCTGAAACCCTTAAAGGGCCAGGAGGCGCCGGCACCGAGGGGTTAAAATGGAGTTCCAACCAAAAGTGGAAGCTCCACTTATCTGCCTCCACCCCCTACACTGCCACATTTGGCACCTTTTAGGGGGAGTGGGTACCTGGTTTTGACAAGTACCCACTCCCACTTCCAGCTCAGTTTGCCGTGGAAAACTGAGCCAAAAGTTTGGCCCCCTCTCCTTCCTCCCCCCCCCCCCCCCTCACAGGCCTCTGGGACATTTCACAGGTCCCAGAGGACTGCAGCCCATTCACAGAGCACAGTAGGAAACTGACTGTGAAGCCGCAAGGCTACACAGCCGGTTTCCCTTAGTCAAGATCCCAGCTTCAGCACCTGACAGCCGACTGAAGAATTGGCTCGAGGTGAGGACACCACTGGATCCCTGGACAGGTAAGTGCCCTAATATTAAAAGTCAGCAGCTAGAGTATGTAGTATGGGATGGGGGGTCCGGAATTCCTCTTTCACTGTGATTGGGCTTCGAATGCAGGAAAAGTCACTCCTGCTTTATTATTTTTACCCCAGTATGTAGTGATGTAGCGCAGGTGAGTTCTGTACATGCATTGGGTGCTCCTTCCCCCTGAGTAGATTTAATCCACCCACCCCCATCAAAGCTCTATACTTGCCTGGATCTCCAGCTAAGGCCCACATACTTGTTTACATTGCTCTGATTGCTTCTTCACCCAATGTATGTGTGTGTGTAGTTCAGTTCAATACACTCCTATGGGGCTGGTAGACAGACAGGAGTCAAACTGCAGTCACACAAAGAAACTTTGTGTGATTGTTCCCTTACCCTTTAAGAATAGTATTTCTTTCTATATGCACAGCAAGTGCACCCAGAAAGAATAAAATTAAAACAGCTGTTGCTGTCAGTAACAGTAGTTTACAAACAGAGCCACGTGATCAGTGATTGGTTCCTGGCAGCTAGTGTAATCTGGTCTGTATCTGATAACTGTGGAACTTCTTCCTCTGTTGGTGCTGTGTTATCCTTCTGCAGTGTGCATAGGGTTAAACTGAATATTCATTAATGCAGAAGTGCAGCAGCCATCTTTATGTAGACCACTTTGCAATGCTCATTTATGGAGTTTCTCCAGTGCAGGGCACAGCCATCTTGGCTGGGTCTGGATTAATCTGAAAATGCAGGGATGTGGGGAAAAAAAGGGGAGGAGAGGAACAGGTGGGGAGCTGAGAGAGGGGAACAACAAGGTTGCAGGGAGGGGGGACACAGACGGCTGCTCCTTGAGATGTGAACCCATGTGGCAGAAGGACAGAGTGCAAAGACCTGTGTTGCCATACCTTCCAACTGTCCCTGATTTCGAGGGATTGTCCCTGATTTGGAACAAAGTCCCTCTGTCCCTCCTCCTCATTTGTCCCTCATTTTGGTCTGATCTATATAGTTGTATATAGAATGCACTATTTATCTTTCAAAAAGTGTTTCACAGTGCTAAACCTTACATCCAATTTTTAAATGGTTGCATTTTTAAACTTCAAAAACCAGTATAAAGGAATAGTAGTTGTAAAAAAAAAAGCACTTTGGGTTTAACCAATCTTTTTTTTGTATAACTTTCCATTAAGGGGGCATGGTAGGGGGGTGTCTTATGCCTACATATATTTGCTAATAGGTGTCCCTCGTTCCCATCTCAAAAGGTTGGGAGATATGGTGTTGCACCCACCTACATTGAGTACTGAGATCTGTGCTACACCTGTTTGCTGCTGTGTGTTGGAAGCTTGTGTTCCAGAGGCTACCTTTGCTGATCTGGAATGAACTGCTGTGAGCGAAGAGCCAGTGTGCAGGGCTGCTGAGAGACAGACTGCTGCTGAGAGCAAGGATGGAGACACTAGCTGCTTGGACACGTGCTGTAATAGAGACATTCTGTCAATTTGCTACCACCATGGACTGAGCTTTGCTGTTGTGGGACTACATAGCCCAACATTCCAACAGAGACTGGGACTGACTGTGTAGAGTGCTGGGATCTATGCACAAAGGCTCCACCAGAGACTTGTTGTTAGAGACTCCTGAGCTGCTGTTCCAGACCTGAGATATAGAGAGAAACTGCAGCTGAAATGTGGTGAAAGACTAACTGAGATCTGGTGAAAGACTGTTGCTGCGATCCACTGAAAAACCATGGTCCAAGATTTGTGCTTGTGTTGTCCAGACCTGCTGACTGCAAGGAGCAGCTTCAATCCACTGTGTTGCAGAATAGACCAACAACCCAGGCAGGCAGCTGAGGAGTGAGGGGAAGATGGGCTTGCAGTAAGCAGGTATGTGGTAAAGAGACTGAGCTGCTGCTGGATGAATGGATCCCTGCCATAGCTGACCACAATTGGGTGAGGGCTCAGAGAAGTAAAGAGACTGAGAGCCTTCTCCCTGGGAGGGTTGATTTGAATACCTGGTAATATCAGACTGTACCCAAGAGCACTCTCACCACTTGTAAGGAAATAAAAGAGGGAATGTATCAGCAAGACTGAAAGAGAAAGATCACCGAAACGTCTACCTCTGTCTGACGTGAACTGGACTTTTACTGATTTACAGCACATGTAGGCAGACCCTGGAACTTGTAAGGGACTAACCTCATACATTTTAATCTGTTGTCTGCTGGGAACTATTGTCCTTTCTTTGAGGGCCCCAACTTTGCCGGACAACTTTGATGTGTTTTCAGCATTCACTGGCCAGTGTAACAACTCGGACTGTAATAGCCAGTTAGGATTGTCTTTATATACTGTTGCTAGGTCAGTGCAGTTCAGTTCTGTTAATTATGGTTAGTCAGAATAATACAGGTGTTTAACCATATCTCTCAGAGTAATGTTGTCTTATTGCATTTGTATATGTACAATTGCTAATCCTCTTTTCTTTTAGGCTATGCTTGGCATAATAAATTCTTTGAAATTCCCCCAAGGTGTGTTGGTAAGTGCTGGGTAAGCAAGGTATGCCATCTCCAGGTATACAGAGATGACATATCCAGCAGCTACTCAGGTGGTAGCACTACTTTAGTTTTCCCTGGGATCTGTCGCTGAGAGCCACGTTGCTCAAAACAAAATAAAAATTAGCTTTTCTACTGTATGTGGCATCATTCAAGGAAAATCTACACATGCTAAACTGTTAAAGGATAGGTTTGAACAGGTTACATGTTACACCCATGCCAAATCCTCCACCCCCTCCATCCCTCAGCCGCTGTCACATTTTAAGGGCTCATGTACACTGCAGCTGATAAACTCACATTTAGGAGCTGTTCAGTGTTCTTTTCAGCAGCCCCTGAACTCACCCTAATGTTTTCCTATGTGTCCATGTACACATCTTCGTTTACTGTCCTTTACAGGCATTTGAGTTTACAGTCGTGTTTTTGAATACAGAAAACTTGCGTTCAGCAGTCGATTTTATCAGCGTTTCAAACGCAAAATGCTTGTAAACGCGGCAAATCATGTTTATAAAGTGTTTGCATTGGAAAAAATGTTTTAACTCTTCTAGTTGCCGATGCTGTCCAGAGCCTTTTTTCATCATGAAAAATGCATGCAAAGCGTTTTCAAGGTACTCAAATGGACAAAACACTGAACACAGGATGTTCCTACCAAGCTTGTCACACATTGCAAAGACCAATTCACACCTCAGACCTCTCCCACCCTTGGAAACAAAAGATAGATTAATGACAATTAACACTTCAAATTCCTTATGCCAGGTGGCCTTAATGACTCACTCCACCAGACACCTTTCCCACCCTTGGAAACAAAAGAAATGTTAATGAGCAACTCACACCTAAGCTAATTTCAACACATACTGCTGTCTCTGCTTTTACTCTCTCAATTTCTCAGAAACAGTCTGAAATAGTTAATCATTTACCACTTTTCAGTGCATTCTGGGCATTTGTGAGGTTCTCCTGTGCTTATCTTTAAAAAAACGCTTCTAAATGCAAACGCACATAAACGAGTATAAACGTATTATGCAAACGCGACTAAACAGATGTTTTTTAACCTACGTTTTCCAGCAGTCAGTTTCCATCGTTCAGAAGTGTCCTGTGTACATGGGGCCTAAAACTGATGCTGCAGCTGGCCAGCTAAGACCAGTCCTAGGTTGCTAATATGGTTCACATATATGTGTATACCAAACCTGCCAATAACCTCAGTACAGTGTATATGTGCATATGTTAAAGCCAAAAGCAGAATCATTGCTGTAATTTATGTCTTTGATTGTTATATGACATTTATATATTCATTGTGTTAGCAGAAGCAGAAAAGGAAAATATGCCTTTAAGAGTTAGTATAAGCTGAGCCAATCACAGACAGCCTCACACTGTACAGAGCCTTAACCAATCCCAGCCAGTTTCACATTTATGCCCGTGTAAAACTCCCTGCTAGGATTTTCTAGAGACACATGCTCACCAGACAGAAGAGGAAACAGACAGTTCCAATCAGAAGAGCTTTATGGAGACAGAGAAGGCCAAATAGGTATTTAATGCACTTGTGTGTTCCTCTGTTGTTTAGTAATGCAGGTAGATCTGTATGTAAAAACTGTTGTATGTGTTTACTTATAGTTCCACCGAACTTAACGAACTTATCGAACTAACGAATTTACGAATTAAACGAATCAAGTCACTGTAGAGTAATCATAATCTAACGAATTTATCAATCTATTGAATCAACCCAATGTAATACAAATTAAACCATTGTAATATGAAAGAAACAAGCCATTGTAAGCAGTGTTATATGAAGAAGATTGAAGTTATTAAAGAAGTTAACTAAAGTATTCGGTGTGCTCTTTAAACCTACTGCATCCATAGAGCGACATTGGAGGAATTACAGAGTAAAGTCAGTCTAATCAAACAAAGAAACAGCAATTGCATAATTTTTCTAATGCCACAGCGCACTAGGCACCAAAGGGTGCTGCGCCTGCCACAGATGCAGCTGTGGGGGCTCCGCCTGAACAGCTGCATCTTCTTTCACAGCAATCTGCAAATTAATGAACTACAAGTCTTCTACCGCCGCAGATGGCTTGTAGTTCTCAATGGACAATGAGGGTGCTGGTGAGCACCCCTGTAGTTTACTGACACTTCCTGCAACTATCTACCTGTACAGAGGTATAGGCAGAGAGCTGTCAGCAGTGTCTGCAGGAGCTTGACACCGCACCTGTGATTCACGGATCGCAGATGAAATACTTTGCAGGCTGCAGTGTTAAAAAATTTATACATGCTATTTTTTTACCTGCAAAATCATGTGCCTTTGTTTTTTGTTTTTTTTAACTAAAGGTATACTTAGCATTTAAGCAAGAACTTAATCACTTCAACTGCAGGCACTTTTACCCCCTTCCTGCCCAGGCCAATTTTCAGCTTTCAGCTCTGTCGGACTTTGAATGACAATTGGGCGGTCAGGCAACACTGTACCCATATGAAATTTTTATCATTTTTTTCACACAGAGATTTTTTTCTGGTGGTATTTAATCACCACTGACTTTTATTTTTTGCTAAATAAACCAAAAAACACCTGAAACGTTTTGGGGAAAAAACCCGCACTTTTACTGTTATAAAAGTTTGCAAATAAAATTTCTTCATAAAATTAGGTCAAAATGTATTCTGCTACATTTCTTTGGTGAAAATAATAATAATAATAATTGAAATTTATTTTTTTTTCTAATGTTTTTTTTATTTTTTATTACATTTTTTCTTTTATTTTACTATTTTATTTTTCAGCACACTGTGACCAAAGCAATACAATGGAGGGAGGCTCTTTTCCCTCCTAACGTCCAGCTCCAACTGACGCCCCCTCAACTCAACATAACCCCCCACCCTAAGGTGCAGCAGACCCCACCTACACTTTCAACGTATGCCAACCAGAACCCCGGCTATCACATACCAACCCCCTGGAGCTAACCTTAACCCTTTCCGTTCCTCCTTCACCACTCTGGGCCTAGTCATGCATGCCCTGCGCTATTTTCTTTCTTTATTCCTGCTACGGGCATTTCTATACAATGGCACCACAGTAACACTGAACTACTCTGGGCAAGTGATCAGGATTTTTTTTTCCAACACATTATGATTGCTAATACCAATATATTTAATTGATATATGCAATCGTTGTTACTGAATGAAACTGATTAATTCAGTCTTTTGTTGTGATTAGCTGTGATTGGGCAAAGCTGATCACATGATACAGATGGGCTGTGATTGGCCCTGTCTGTATCATGTGACTGCCTTAACCAGTCACAGCTAACATAATTGTATACAATGGATGGCATGACAGGAAGCCATCCATTGTATACAATTGATGTGATCTGCTGTGATTGGTCACAGCAGTCACATGACACTGGCAGTGTGTAGTGATATGTCATCTGCTGTGTCGTGTGGTCATATGACGCCAAGTCACAATGGTGAGTGTCCTGCCCGGCCGTCAATCTGCTATAGGCTGGAGGGGAAGGTGTTTAAACTACTGAATGTGAAACTATTATAACTGTGCAGACATGTGAAAAGGTTATAAAAGATCCATTGGGTAATTTAAAGTGGAATAAAAAAAAAAAAAAAACCCTGATGGGTAGAATTGTTCTGACAGAAGAGTCCCTTCCCTGTCAGTGGTTGTGTACACTATGGCATAAAGCTCCTGGGGTCCTTTTTTTTGCAGGGGTTTAGTTCAGCTTTAACTCTCCAGAATCTATCAAATCTGTCAATGTTGGATGGATTAATCTGGAAGGAAATGCCCATTTTTGCTTGTTTGCTTGATACTTACGGTTCTGGTGAATGCATTGGTGACGATGCGTGTCGAATGTACTGTGTGCACTGGAAAACACGGAAAGCCAAACTGGAGAGAAAATCTCGAGCAGATAACAGCCCGGCCACAGGGCGTAACTGGAAGCCAGTCCTTTCTGTGATGAGCAAAGGCAATTACCAGATATATTAAAGGGAACCTGTCTTCCATTTGAAATAACAATTAAAATTTTGATTGCAAGGAGATATGAAAATGTACCTGCTATTATTTAAGGTCTCACTTTGTTACAAGAGAGCTTGACTTGCCTGATTTTGGCATAAGGCACATCCCACCAGTCATTGCTCTGTCAAATGAGAGTGCCTTAGAGGCCAATAAAAACATTCTCTTCAGACAGAGGATAGAGAGTGGGAGGAGCTTAGGTAAATTATTATTTATTTATTTCAGATACTTATATAGCACCGTCAATTTACGCAGCGCTTTACATATATATATTGTACATTCACATCAGTCCCTAACCCTCAAGGGGTGTACAATCTAAGGTCCCTAATTCACATACTAGGGTCAGTTTAGCCAGGAGCCAATTCACCTACCAGCATGTCTTTGGAGTGTGGGAGGAAACCAGAGTACCCAGAGGAAACCCACGCAGGCACAGCGAGAACATGCAAACTCCAGGCAGGTGGTGCCATGGTTGGGATTTGAACCAACGACCCTAGTACTACCAGGTGGAAGTGCTAACCATTTAGCCACTGTGCTGCCCTTCAATGAAGCTTTAGTAACAAAATGAAAACTGCAGAGGAGCACACGGTGGGGCATTTCTTGACTGATAAAAGTTATGCAGGAGAATCTGGTTAACCTCCCTGGCGGTATTACCAAGTATAGCTCGGGGTTAATTTGCAGTGCCAAAAGCGGTAACCCCGAGCTACACTCAGGATTACCATGCAGCATTGCTCAGGGAGTCCCAGTTTCACTTACCTTGTCCTGCGCTCCCGCGATGTGTCCCCTGCAGCGTCCCCGTCCATCTCCTCTGGCCGATGCCGGCATCCGTTTTCCGGGGTCCGGTCCCTGCGAGCGTCAGGACATACAGGGGCCGGAACCGGTGGGAAATTTTTAAATTTTAAAGTGGCATTCACAAAATACGCTAAAACCACATAGTAAAACACTGTTTCAAAACATTTCACATACATTGTGTCCCTACTGCTTTGTCCTGTGCCCTGCCTACATTGTTACTGTTCTTTCTGCCTTGTAATTGAGAAATGTCCATGGCGTCCAAAAAGCGTCCCTTTATGTCAAAAGCGGTTTTAGACCATTTGTGATTTGTAACTCCCATTTCACTGTGGCTTGCAACTTCATTTACCTGAAGTCAATGCAAGTCACAATGAAATCAGAAAAAAGTGCAGGAACTATTTTTGAAAATGTACTACTTCAGATCGCACTGATTAAGACAGTGCCATAGAAATACATTAGATGCAAGCTCAGGTGTGATTTGTAAATCGCATGCCGCACCTGAAGGTGTAAACCAAGGCTTAAAGTTTAAAATGGCTGAAAGGAGGTAAAGGAAATTTTCTGTAAGGACATAGATTTTGTTCAAAAGTTAGAAAATATTGAAAATGATACAAACAAAAGGTAAAAGCAGTTGTAAAATTGCAGTTTACCAGTTCTTCGATGTGGCAGCTGCATTGTTTTTTTAAACTTTTCTCCCCCTTTATTTTCACTTTGTAATCCTCATTGCCACATTTTCTGCCTAGTATAACATAAGAGATTGTGGCGTTAGCTGCCTGCCTACCTCAGCCAATCGAAGGGAACGTTGTAGTCATTGATAAAAAAAAAAATACAAGGCTTCCTGTGCATGGCTGAGCAGCACTGAGCCTGACTCAATGGGGTTTATTTACTAAAGCTGGAGAGTCCAAAATCAGACTCCCTTCTGCATAGAAACCAATCAGCTTCTAACCTCAGCTTGTTCAATGAAGCTTTGGCAATGAAACCTGGAAGCTGATTGGTTTCTATGCAGAAGGGAGTCTGATTTTGGACTCTCCAGCTTTAGTAAATAAACCCCAATATGTTTCCCTGTACCACTGCAAGAACACAGCTCTGTATACTGTATGTAGCTGGTGTTGCACACAGTATATACAGCACTGACAGAAGGCACATGAGCTTTAAAAGGAGATAGTTAATTTAAGTCAGCTTGGCCCAAACTATTTAAAGTGAATTTAAACATGGAGTCAGGATTTAAAGGTTTGGCTATGGAGTATATTTTTTACAATTATTAACCCTGTCTGTACTGTGCTGGCAGATCTCATTGTTAGTTGTAAAATAGATTTGACCGCTGTCTGTCCTAACAAAGTGTTAAAGTTTTCAAGGCTTGGTGGTACATTGTATGGTTATGCATTTACAAAAAGCTGTTTGTCCTTCTATTTACACTTTGACATATAATAGCTTGCAAGGAGTCTGCAGAGTCCTAAGTATAAACCTTCACCAAAAAAGCTAAAAAAGTAAGAACTTAGTATTATTGTTATTTATTACTATTATTATTTATGTTGTGTGAAATTGAACATCTAGAGCAGCCTTTCTCAACCTTTTCAACACAGAGGAACCCTTGACATAACTTTCCAGTCTCAGGGAACCCCTGCTAAAAATGACTTTAAATACAATTCATGATACAATAGTGTGATAGTCAGTGGGAAGAATGCTCCTTACACTTGTGGTCATTTGGAAGAATTACCCCCTTACAGATTGCTAAAAAGATCAATGGTGTCAGTGGGAACTTACCTGAGAGGCAAAAATTGCTCATTGCTCAAGGAACCCCTAGCAACCCCTGGAGGAACCCTGGTTTAGAAACCCTGATCTAGAGTGTTTTGCAGCTAGGCTGCAACCAGCCTGAGCTGTATTTAATGTATATTTTCTGTGCTGGGTAGGTTTCTCCTAAGCTCTGGGAATTGATTGTTTCTGCCTGCTGATGTTGTGTTGCCTCTAGAAGTTAGTGTGAGAGGTAATAATGTAGGAGTTATGAATATGTATCTATCCTAGCCAATCATTCAGGATTTTGTCCAGTGATGTGATTTGAGGATGTTTAGTGCAAAGCTTTCAGAAGGGGGCTTTGCCTCAGCTGGGAACCTGCGCTCATGGTTTAGGTAATTTAACTTGTCATTCTGGATGGTATATTTAGGGTAAAAGGAGCAGGAGGATGGCTGTCTGTATGAGTCTCTACCTTCAGTGCCGGTTCACAAATATGCGGATTGGATGCAGTTTGAACCGCATCCAATCCGCATGATGTGTGAAATAACATTGCTTATTATGGTGCCTGTTCACATATGTCTGTTGCATTGGTGGTGCAGATTCAGCGCAGTTTGAAAAAGAGTCCTGTATAATTTGTGAGCAGTGACTTCTATGGGAACTATTTCTAAACCACATCTGTGTGAACAGGATAAAATCCTGAGCTAGTCCTGTCCTGAACCTGATATAAACCTGTGAACAACTACTGTATCAATTAGCTGTGAAACCCGAGCTTCAATCCACACCACACATGTGTGAATCAGCTCTTAGAGAAGTATTTTGAGCTGAAGAGTATCCAAGAAAGAGTTGGGTGCCTGTTCCTATAGATTCAAGTACCTAGAATCTACTTAGAGAAAGATCCATTGATCTTGAACAACAGAAAGTGAATGCTCTTATAGAATCTTTGAAATCTGAACTACAACTACTACTACTACTACTCTACTGTGTCCAGTTATGGGCATCATGTGCCCCTAACCATATTTATAGAATCATATTTGCCTTTAATAAATCAGCTGCAATTAAGTGCTCTACACCACAACTGCAAATAAAAAAACGTTTTGAGCCTAGCCTTGAAGTCAGAAATTCATGTGCAAATGTGGATTATTTAAATTTATTTTTTTCATTTTGTGGTAAAATGCAAGAGTATCTCAGGGAAACACCCATGCTGACAAAACAATCTATTAAGTAATCTATTAACAGAATAAACATTTCTTAACTGTGATCACATTTGCCTGTTTACCTATTTTCTGTGGAACAGTAATCCATAAATCAGCACTGCACTGCAAATGAAAAATGTTAATATTTCAGGCAGGGTTCAAGTACATTTAAAAATATATTGGTTATCTTGGTTATGGCACTGCTGCTTAAATACTGTAAAGGTGCACACCCCATGAAAATAATTATCTCTAATCATGATTCTGCCTTCCCAACCTAAGTGTTTACTGTTTCTCACAATTTGTACCTTTTAGAAAGCAGGAGACATCCTGCAGTTGTGGTATGTTGTCCTCGCTGTACCCACAGTGGGTCTCCAGGAGATGGAAGGCGTCTAGGTGCTCCTTACAAGCATGTGTGGGATATAGACTCTTGAGAGTTGAGTAGACCTCCTTCCTGTAAAATATAATATGCCAAACAGGCCAATAATTCAAACATGGGTTGCTTGTATGAGGGGCATACTGTACACTTTTGGTGTACAGAGCTCACTTAGAAATATAATTTTCTCCTTCCAGCCTATTTCTTTTTGTAACACTGGGACTGATCATGTGACTGTAGTAGGAAGATTCTCCTGCTGAGCACATAGGAATTAAAGCTGATCTGCATAAAATGTCCCAATATTTCCTAAACTCCCAACCCATCATGAAAAAAGTTTGGAAAAAAAAACATCTGGATTGCAGTAATGCATTCTCACAGTAAGAATATGTGACTTAACTGGCACTTGGGTAAGGGGACCAGTAATTTTAGTCTAAGGTGGATATCCTTTACTTTTTTCTTAGCATTTTTTTTAGGTTCAACTTAGCAATTTTGCCTGGTGGGTGGGTGGGTGCTAGGAAATAGTGGGACCATGCATTTTTCTATTGAAAGGTCTACATACAGAAGTAGTTGCAGGATGTGAGTTGAATTAGTTTCATTACAAATGGCTATAGCTTGGACTGTGCAATGATGTGCTAAAATCCTTGCAAAAAAAAGTAATGAATTAGATGATTTTTTTTCTAAACACAAGTGGACTTAAATGGTCCCTGTTGCCACTTTATCGAAGAGCAGGGGCGAACTGACCATTCGGGCACTCAGGCACTGCCCGAGGGCTCGGGGTCAGTAGGGGGCCCCATGAGATGCTCCTGGTACCTTTCATTGGCTTTTTCATAGGCTTTTTTTGGGTGTGGGCGAGGACACAAGGGCCCAATTATCCCCTATTGCCCGGGGGCCCCATGAGTTGTCAGTCTGCCCCTGGTGAAGAGTTATGATTCTGTATTCAGGGATATGTAATAGAGCTACACTACATGGCCAAATGTGTGTGAACACCTGGCCATCACACTTAAATGAGCTTCTTGGACATCCCATTCCAAAATCATGGCCACTGGAGTAGCCTCCATTCCGCTGGGAAGTATTTTCACAGAATATGGAGAGTGTCTGTGGGAATTTGTGCCCATTCAACAAAAAAAGAGCATTTGTGATGGCTGGCAATCAGCTTTCCAATTCATTTCAAAGGTTTTTCAGTAGGGTTAAAGTCAGGGCTCTTTGCAGGCCATTTGAGTACCTCCAGACAAAAGTCATCCAAGCATTTCTTTATGAATCTGGTTTTGTGCCCAGGGGGCAGGGGCCCATTCATTCCGAAACAGAAAAGAGCCTTCACCACACTGTTGCTACAAGGTTGGATACAGACATTTGTATGATGTAGAATTAACAGTACTGAAAACACAAACCAAAAAATTGGGAAGAGAGTTCATATACTCTTGGCCAGTTAGTAAAGATCAGGTTCACAAACCTTTGGCCACATAGTGTATACCAGTAAATAATACGTACACTGGTTAGTTACACAGGGATTCCCACTCCCTACACATCAAAAAGCCACTTGTTCCAGTGAAAGTGGGCTTAAGTGCCTGTTATCACCATTTTTTCTGCTGGTTGAACTGGAAGGACTTGTGTCTTTTTTCAACCAGATTAACCATTTTCTGTGTGCCTTTCTGATTCTTGGTGCATACTGTTACTAAATATGCCCATATTAATATGATAGCGTCCTAGTCTGAAACTGATACTGTTTCACTGTTATAAACCTACTGATGAACTGTCAGCCCAGCCATAACTATTTATTAACTATTTATTTCTTAATAGTCAATACGAACGTTCCCACGTAACCTGAGAATTCCTGTTTTTGGCCAACATTGGTCCAAAAGACATCCTGAGATTGTTGGATTATACTTACTAGTCTAGTTATTCTTGAGTTCTATAGCCAGCCAAAAGGTTTACCTTCTCAGAGCCAATCTGTGTCAACCCAAAATCTCACTATCCAGTGATAATTGGATGGCAAAACAAAAAAATCAAGGCTTTAGTTACAATGTATCCAGAGATCAAAGAGGTACACAATAGGATTTTTGGGTAAATAAGTAATAACAGGTGAACTTTTGTGTGAAATTCACCTAATCAGTGAAAATAGCACAAAAAATTGTATTTGTCAAAATGACGTGAACAGCTCTATACTGTATTTGTTCTTCCAAGAGAAAGGCAAAATGCTATAGAAATCAGAATATGCAGTACCTTAATACTGCTAGATAAAGGTAACACATTTACTATATAGACACAATAAATAATGCAATGAGGTTTCTTTTGTGTACTTTGACTTTACTGCTTCAGCTTTAGAAATGACGTTTTCCTTGCAATGCATATGACTAGCCAGGAGAAGACTGTGTTTGATCAACCAACAATTGTGGTAACCGTTTATATTCTTATAACTAAGTTCATAATTAAATCCAGAAAAGCAAAATATCCACCTCCATGATTTGAGCTAATACTTATTTCACAGATAGAAAAACACAATGTGTGATTGTTTATCTTACCAAGTCGCTATTTCCTCTGGCAAGTACTCTACTCTGGGTATTAGATCATCGCTGAAAAAGGGGAAAACAAAATAGTGTATGAACTGAAAATCTGCACAGTTTTTCTTGTTGTTGTTTTTTGGAAGACATGCTTGTATTATGCATGCCTCAACATTCAATAAAAGCCATCCCCAACATTGTCTAATTGCTTCCACTGATCATTCACTCTGATTTTTTGATAGCTGTTCCTGTTTCAGTGGAATCCTTATCACATCACAGGACAGACTGCATTTGGAGGTTCAGTTCATCCAAAACTGATATTTTGATAATTGATGGATGATGGTGAGTAAAAACCTGTTTTTTTCCTTCTCTGAATGACTCCCTAAAATTTCTGCATGACTCTACCAGGGAGATCCCTATGCTTGTCTTCCTTGGTCAGCGTGCCTACTATGGCCATTATAATGGATTCCTACTACCCCTGAATAGAGGGAATACTTGCAGGGAATCTACTGTACATGTTTGATACATTTTGCTGCAAGTGTGTATATAGGAAGTGATTTGTGTAGGTCTTACCTTGCTCATAAAAACAAATCAGAAATGTTCTTTAACCACTTCAATATCGGGCACCTTCAACCCCTTCCTGCCCAGGCCAATTCTCAGCTTTCAGCACTGTCACACTTTGAATGACAGTTGCGTGGTCATGCAACAATGTACCCATATGAAGTTTTTAGAATTTTTTTCATACACATAGAGCTTTCTTTTGTGGTATTTACTCACCACTGGGTTTTGTGTTTTTTGCTAAACAAAGGAAAAAAGGCCAAACATTTTGAAAAAAAAAATGTTTTTCTTCGTACATGCATGCTTCTTTCTCTGCATACAATCATGTCTCCACCCAGAAAACAACCTTTCTTGATGCATTTCACCTCTCCTGGCTTGCTCACACAGACAGGGAAAGTCCTTATCCTTGTTAGATCAGCAATGGCGAACCACATCAAGGAAGGTTGGTTTTTGGGTGGAGACATTATTGTATGAAGACTTTTGTAATAATAAACACAAGAAGAGGAGATAAATTCTGGAGTGCGGCTATACTATATACCAGCTGACTGCAGGGACACTGTTCTCAGTGTGGAAGTGGAAAAAACAATGTAAGTCATAACAAGCAATTCTGACACTGAAAACACTCATTATTGCCCACTTGAGTAGCCCTAGACGGCCCAATCCTCACTCTAAGAATGCATTTGGTCCATCAATAGGGACTGGGATGCAATTGTTAATGACAAATTTTATCAGCTTACTGCTCAAAGCAGTGCTGTGCTGTATCGCTACAAATGAAGCATGATTTGCAAACTAAGCATTATGGATGCTCTTCATATAAAATGTTTCTTCAGCAAATGCATTTCTATAGATGTAATAGAAAAACGTTTGATGGGAAATTATACTGTATTTTCAGGGAATGCATGATGTTTTATTTCAGTGTTTACCTCAAAGTATTTACTGTATGTAGTATTGTGTATGACATAATTTTAAGATTATATACATCAAGCTAATCTCTGTTATGTATATTTCCAACTAAACTTTGAATAGGCTATACATTCGCTTTAAAATGTGCAAGTTTCTAAAACAAGCAAGAAAATTGATCCGAACCATTTTACTTTTTCTTTAAATGCCAAAAACATCTACCTGCTGACTGTCTTGTTGAGCTAAAATAGTATTACAATAGTCCATCTATTTCTCCCTTTGCAGAAGGTAATCATTATTTGAGTGACGCGTGCAATTACCTTTGTCACAGAGCAGTAGCCTAAATCACACTGCTGACCTCCTCATCCATCCTGCAATTATCCTACAAACCTAGCTAACTATGGCCAGTTAGCACTGTGTACTGCTTGCAGTAACATCTTACTATAATAAAGCCTGCCATATGTGGATCGAAATTCATCTAGTCCCTGCTGAACTGGCTGAATTTTAATCCAAGTATGGACAGGCTGATTGTAGCCCAAGTTGATACATCAATCGACTTGGGTACAACCAGCCTGTTGGACTTTTTTAAATGCAATTACTGCCTGCAGCTATAGCCGCTAGCAGTAATCATTGTGTTCTACTGTCCAGGAAGGCTCCCCACGCCCTTTCCCCCCTTCCCGCCAGCAGAACACAATAGCACTGTGGGAGACATTCCCCCATCAATTCTGACTGTGTTGATGGGGGGGATCAAGAAATTTGTTTTCCTTTCCACCCATGGTGGAAGGAAAGAAAATCAAATCATTTATGGGCTGCCTTACTATATAGTTTATTTTTTTATGTAGCACCCTCCTAGTTTAGCTGGGGGAGCTAGACCCTGATAGCTCAAAATAATTATAACCAATAGTGCCACGCTCCCGTGTTAAAACTGTGTAAAAAATGCACCTAATAACAACTGGTGATATCTCCAAAACTTAGGATATATATATATATATATATATATATAAATATATATATATATATAAAATGATAATCAAATTATATAACAGTGCAATTGCCCAATGTGAAATTAAATTAACTAATATCAATAAACCGCATAACCAAAGTCAATATATTTGTAGAAACAGGGTCCTCTTTCAGTTCAGAAAAAAACACTCAAAAATCCAGATGCAGTGTGATATTATTATGCGCTCAACTTATGTTTCGCCTAATAATTTTTAGGCAAAACTCACTTTTTGTCTTCAAAGGACAGATGTAACCATAATTCTCCTGCATGTGATATTCTCCAAATACTTTATGGATGGTTGTAGTTAGGTAATAATCCACCTGGGGTCTCTCCAATCAATTGATCCCTGTGTTAAGGAATGGATGGCTGGATATCTCCCTTTTCCCCTCCAGGGGTCTCCTGCTTCCTTTAGTTATCTCTCTCCAGTATGTCACAGATGGATAGCATAAAGGAAAAAAGAAACCACAGTGCCTTATCCTTTTTAGATTAAAGATTTATTAATGAACGATATTACACTCGCACATGTGCAAATTTCAATGTGCTTAAAAGAGTGGAAGCATAGCCTTCTGTATATGCTATACTCGCCGTTCTGTCTGAGACAACGTTGTTATGTCAGAGCCCCTCCCCTACGCGTTGCGTCACCGGGTCACGTGACTTCAGCAGGGGGATATGATTGAACGTCACATCTCTCATTGCTTTATATATATCTAACGGCCGCCATTTTGTTGTAGTCCGCATGCGCGCAGCCATCTTTCTGGGGTTTGCTGGATGTAATATGACATCCAGTATATGATAATGCTGAGCAGATGACAATATTGATTTTGCACTCTGTCGCTGTGAGGGACCGCCGAGCGGCACCACTAGCACTCCACTGGTCAGGCGTGCCCAGAGCGCGGAGTCTAAGCCCCAGGGTACTTGTTCACCAGAGCCCCTGATGGTGGGGATGGACTTGGAGTACCCCGGGACCAGGTCGCCACTACTGAGCACACCTGTCAGTGGTAGGGGTGTTCGCCAGGGGCTCCAACCAGGGAGAGCCAGATGTGAGGAGGTCGGGTGACCCCGATGGGATGGATGGATGGCTGAGCAAGTGCAAAGTCAGACGGGCCGAGTTGGTAACGGAGAGGACGGTATTGTCAGGAATGGACTGGCCAGCAATGGTGGGACTCACCTGCCTTTTGATCTGCAGTACCAGGGCTGGCCAGCGGGTGCTCCCAGCAATCAGAGACTCAACTTTGCAGCCAGCTAACACCTGGAACTGATTATGCTGGGGTATTTAAGGGATGGACAGACCCGCAGACTCTGCCTTGGTGTTGTGTTTGTCCTGGGCCCTGTATCTGTCCTGCATCCTGTTTCTGTTCCTTTGCTGACCCTGCCTGATCTGAACCGCTGCTGACTTCTCCTGCTCTGATCCCGGCTCGCTCCTGACCATCCCTCTGCCTGACCCTCTGTACTACGCTGCTTGCTACCTGTTCTGATCCCTGGCTTGTGACCCTGACCATCCCTCTGCCTGACCCTCTGTACTACGCTGCTTGCTACCTGCTGAACCTGGCCTTTGACCCCGACCATTCTCCGCTTGCTCCCCCTGTACCTACCTGCCCAATTGATATTGACCCGGCCTGCCTGACGACGCTTGCTTGTATGTACTGTTATCTGTGGGTGGTTGGTTTGGTTTGTTTGCACTGTATTATGTTTAGTATTGCACTGCGTTTATGTTTGTATTGTTAGTGTTAATAAATTATATTGTTTATCTCATATCTGAAGTCTGCGTTTCCCTGCGTCAGTCACACACCTCTGGTCACACCTGGGAGCCCTGACATTACACCAAGGCCAATCCTGACCAGAAGTGGCTGCACAGGGAAGCCATCTTGGTTTGTTGATGGGAAGGATGGATCTGGATGAGGTTGCGTATTTATATCTGCTAGTGTTTGATGACAGGGAGTATGCTTATCAAATTCTGAAGGAGTATCCCCGGGATGAACTGCTAGAATGTATACGGCTCGCTCATGTTCTAGTAGATCAGGGCACAGAGGTCTCTGAGGTGCAGCCATTGATTGAGGTTTGTGCTGAGTTGGTTTCATCTGGTTCCCCCGAATGCAGGGATGAATTTTTGCCACCATTTAGTGCAGACCAGGTAGAGTCCCTGGTGTGGTTATTAGAGGATGATGTGGGTTACTTTCTGGAGCGTTATTCCACATGTTCACCACAGACACTAAGAGATTGTATAAACGCAGTGCAGTCTTTGGTCAGACAGGCTTTGTGTAAGCTCAGCTTTGTTCAACCCATACTGCAGACATGGACAGACTTGTTGCACCCAGCCTCAGTCAGCTTACAAAGACCCAGTCCTGCTTCTAACCTATTTCCTCAAAGCTCTATTCTTGCATTCCCAACAGCTCCTCCTGCCCTGCTATCTACCGCATGTCAGTACCCTGTTCCCACTCGCTGCACCTATCCTGCCTTTAACCCTGTAAAAAAGCCCTCTGTAGCGACTGTTCCTTCCTCTGTTCCATCCTCCAGCTCTTCTCTGTCTCCAGCTGCTCCATTCATTTGCAGACCTGCGTTTACTTGCAGTGCTCCAGTAGTTAAAACCAGAAAAAAGCGAAAATTCTTTCCAACCAGTACCATCCTGCCAGTATCCAAACCCGTGAACCTGCCTTCCGTGGTTCAGCCTGAAGCCTCTACTCAGCCTGATGCCTGTACTCGGCCTGAAGCCTCTACTCGGCCTGAAGCCTCTACTCGGCCTGAAGCCTCTACTCGGCCTGAAGCCCCTACTCGGCCTGAAGCCCCTACTCGGCCTGAAGCCCCTACTCGGCCTGAGGCCCCTGCTCAGCCTGAGGCCCCTGCTCGGCCTGATGCCTGCATTCAGCCTGCTGCCTCTACCCAGCATGATGAACTGATCCAGCCTGACGATCCTATTAGGCCTGGTGACCTGATGCCCGCTGCCAAGCCAGACAATCCGGTACCTGATGACCTGGTGCCCGCTGTCATACCTGGTGACCCGATACCCGCGGTCGAGCCAGACAATCCGGTACCTGATGACCCGGTGCCCGCTGTCGTGCCAATTGACTCAGAGCCCGCTGTCGTACCTGGTGACTCGGTGCCCACTGCCTTGCCAGATGACGCGGTGCCCGCTGGCGAGCCAAATGACCTGATGCCTGGTGACCCAGTGCCCGCTGTCATACCTGGTGACCCGATGCCTGCTGTCGAGCCAGACGATCAAATACCTGATGACCCGGTGCCCGCTGTCGTGCCAATTGACTCAGAGCCCACTGTCGTGCCTGTTGACTCGGAGCCCACTGCCTTGCCAGATGACGCGGTGCCCGCTGTCGAGCCAAATGACCTGATGCCTGGTGACCCGATGCCTGCTGTCCAGCCAGACGATCCAATGTCTGACCCAGTGCCCGCCGCTCCGCCTGAGGGCCCGAGACCTGTCGCTCCACCTGGGGGTCCGGCGCCCGCCGCTCCGCCTGAGGGCCCGAGACCTGTCGCTCCATCTGGGGGTCCGGCGCCCGCCGCTCCGCCTGAGGGCCCGAGACCTGTCGCTCCGCCTGGGGGCCCGAGACCTGTCGCTCCACCTGGGGGTCCGGCGCCCGCCGCTCCGCCTGAGGGCCTGAGACCTGTCGCTCCACCTGGGGGTCCGGCGCCCGCCGCTCCGCCTGAGGGCCCGAGACCTGTCGCTCCATCTGGGGGTCCGGCGCCCGCCGCTCCGCCTGGGGGCCCGAGACCTGTCGCTCCGCCTGGGGGCCCGAGACCTGTCGCTCCACCTGGGGGTCCGGCGCCCGCCGCTCCGCCTGGGGGCCCGAGACCTGTCGCTCCGCCTGGGGGCCCGAGACCCGTCGCTCCACCTGGGGGTCCGGCGCCCGCCGCTCCGCCTACCTGATGACCTGGTGCCCGCTGTCATACCTGGTGACCCGATACCCGCGGTCGAGCCAGACAATCCGGTACCTGATGACCCGGTGCCCGCTGTCGTGCCAATTGACTCAGAGCCCGCTGTCGTACCTGGTGACTCGGTGCCCACTGCCTTGCCAGATGACGCGGTGCCCGCTGGCGAGCCAAATGACCTGATGCCTGGTGACCCAGTGCCCGCTGTCATACCTGGTGACCCGATGCCCGCTGTCGAGCCAGACGATCAAATACCTGATGACCCGGTGCCCGCTGTCATGCCAATTGACTCAGAGCCCACTGTCGTGCCTGTTGACTCGGAGCCCACTGCCTTGCCAGATGACGCGGTGCCCGCTGTCGAGCCAAATGACCTGATGCCTGGTGACCCGATGCCTGCTGTCCAGCCAGACGATCCAATGTCTGACCCAGTGCCAGCGGTCATGCCAGTTGACTCGGAGCCCACTGTCGTGCCTGGTGACTCGGTGCCCGCCGCTTCGCCTGGGGGCCCGAGACCTGTCGCTCCACCTGGGGGTCCGGCGCCCGCCGCTCCGCCTGAGGGCCCGAGACCTGTCCCTCCACCTGGGGGTCCGGCGCCCGCCGCTCCGCCTGGGGGCCCGAGACCTGTCGCTCCATCTGGGGGTCCGGCGCCACCGGCTCCGCCTGAGGGCCCGAGACCTGTCGCTCCGCCTGGGGGCCCGAGACCTGTCGCTCCACCTGGGGGTCCGGCGCCCGCCGCTCCGCCTGAGGGCCCGAGACCTGTCGCTCCACCTGGGGGTCCGGCGCCCGCCGCTCCGCCTGAGGGCCCGAGACCTGTCGCTCCATCTGGGGGTCCGGCGCCCGCCGCTCCGCCTGGGGGCCCGAGACCTGTCGCTCCGCCTGGGGGCCCGAGACCTGTCGCTCCACCTGGGGGTCCGGCGCCCGCCGCTCCGCCTGAGGGCCCGAGACCTGTCGCTCCACTTGCGGGTCCGGCGCCCGCCGCTCCGCCTGAGGGCTTGAGACCTGTCGCTCCACCTGGGGGTCCGGCGCCCGCCGCTCCGCCTGAGGGCCCGAGACCTGTCGCTCCATCTGGGGGTCCGGCACCCGCCGCTCCGCCTGAGGGCCCAAGACCTGTCGCTCCGCCTGGGGGCCCGAGACCTGTCGCTCCACCTGGGGGTCCGGCGCCTGCCGCTCCGCCTGAGGGCCCAAGACCTGTTGCTCCACCTGGGGGTCCGGCGCCCGCCGCTCCGCCTGAGGGCCCGAGACCTGTCGCTCCATCTGGGGGTCCGGCGCCCGCCGCTCCGCCTGAGGGCCCGAGACCTGTCGCTCCGCCTGAGGGCCCGAGACCTGTCGCTCTATCTGGGGGTCCGGCGCCCGCCGCTCCGCCTGAGGGCCCGAGACCTGTCGCTCTATCTGGGGGTCCGGCGCCCGCCGCTCCGCCTGGGGGCCCGATGCCTGTCGCCCCACCTGGGGACCCGATGCCTGTCGCCCCGCCCGGGGGGTCCGATGCCTGTCGCCCCGCCTGGGGGCCCGACGCCTGTCGCCCCGCCTGGGGGCCCGACGCCTGTCGCTCCACCTGGGGGTCCGGCGCCCGCCGCTCCGCCTGAGGGCCCGAGACCTGTCGCTCCACCTGGGGGTCCGGCGCCCGCCGCTCCGCCTGAGGGCCCGAGACCTGTCGCTCCATCTGGGGGTCCGGCGCCCGCCGCTCCGCCTGAGGGCCTGAGACCTGTCGCTCCGCCTGGGGGCCCGAGACCCGTCGCTCCACCTGGGGTCCGGCGCCCGCCGCTCCGCCTGAGGGCCCGAGACCTGTCGCTCTATCTGGGGGTCCGGCCCCTGCCGCTCCGCCTGGGGGCCCGATGCCTGTCGCCCTACCTGGGGGCCTGACGCCTGTCGCCCCGCCTGGGGGCCCGACGCCTGTCGCCCCGCCTGGGGGCCCGACGCCTGTCGCCCCGCCCGGGGGCCCGACGCCTGTCGCCCCGCCCGGGGGCCCGACGCCTGTCGCCCCGCCCGGGGGCCCGACGCCTGTCGCCCCGCCCGGGGGCCCGACGCCTGTCGCCCTGCCCGGGGGCCCGCTGCCTGCTGCTCCGCCTGGTGGCCCGCTGCCTGCTGCTTCGCCTGGTAATCCGATGTGCCTCTGCCCGGAGTCCGGCCCGATGTGCCTCTGCCCGGAGTCCGGCCCGATGTGCCTCTGCCCGGAGTCCGGCCCGATGTGCCTCTGCCCGGAGTCCGGCCCGATGTGCCTCTGCCCGGAGTCCGGCCCGATGTGCCTCTGCCCGGAGTCCGGCCCGATGTGCCTCTGCCCGGAGTCCGGCCCGATGTGCCTCTGCCCGGAGTCCGGCCCGATGTGCCTCTGCCCGGAGTCCGGCCCGATGTGCCTCTGCCCGGAGTCCGGCCCGATGTGCCTCTGCCCGATGTGCCTCTGCCCGGTGTGCCTCTGCCCGGTGTGCCTCTGCCCGGTGTGCCCCTGCCCGGTGTGCCGCTGCCCGGAGTCCTGCCCGGTGTGCCAGTCTTTGATATCCCGCCAGTTACCAGACCCGGGCGGTGGAACATTTTGCCCAGCTGGGACTGTTTGGAGCGTCCTGAGGCCGCTCCTTGAGGGGGGGGGTACTGTCAGGAATGGACTGGCCAGTAATGGTGGGAATCACCTGCCTTTTGATCTGCAGTACCAGGGCTGGCCAGCGGGTGCTCCCAGCAATCAGAGACTCAACTTTGCAGCCAGCTAACACCTGGAACTGATTATGCTGGGGTATTTAAGGGATGGACAGACCCGCAGACTCTGCCTTGGTGTTGTGTTTGTCCTGGGCCCTGTATCTGTCCTGCATCCTGTTTCTGTTCCTTTGGTGACCCTGCCTGATCTGAACCGCTGCTGACTTCTCCTGCTCTGATCCCGGCTCGCTCCTGACCATCCCTCTGCCTTACCCTCTGTACTACGCTGCTTGCTACCTGTTCTGATCCCTGGCTTGTGACCCTGACCATCCCTCTGCCTGACCCATCTGGGGTAGACATGGCTGTGGATGCTCTCATTATCTCGGAGCGAAGGTTCGTCTGGAGGGCCAAGAAGTTTCCTGCAGGCAGAATAGTGTCTGGTACTGGGATCTCCTTGGCGTCCTCGTACATGCGCGACAATGCGTCTGGCTTCGTGTTTTTTGATCCCGGCCTGTATGTGATATGGAAATGGAACCTCGAAAAAAACAATGCCCATCTCGCTTGTCCTGGGCGCAAATGTTTGGCGGTCCTCAGATATTCCAGGTTCTTGTGGTCTGTGAATATCAGGATGGGGTGTGAGGCACCTTCCAGCAGGTACCTCCATTCCTCTAATGCGGTTTTGAAAGCCAGTAATTCTCGATCGCCGATGTCATAATTCTTCTCCGCAGGGGTAAGTTTCCGTGAGAAGAATGCTACTGGGTGAAGTAATTCCTTGGCGCCCTTTCGCTGGGAAAGAATGGAGCCAACCGCGTTCTCTGACGCATCTACTTCTAAGATGTAGGGTAGGGAGGCGTCAGGGTGACCCAGAATGGGTGCCGAGGTGAATAACTTCTTTAATGCTTCAAAAGCTTCCTGTGCCTCTGGCGTCCATCTGAATCGTGTCCCAAGCTTGGTTAACTGAGTGATGGGGGAGACCAGACCCGAGAAGTTCTTGATGAACTTCCGGTAGAAGTTTGCGAACCCAATGAATCGTTGGACGCTTTTCCTGTCCGTGGGTTCAGGCCAATCTAGGATCGCAGAGACTTTCTGAGGGTCCATTGGGACCCCCGCGGCAGAGATAATCAGGCCCAGAAATGTAATGCTAGACTGTTCAAAGCAACATTTCTCTGCTTTAGCGTACAACCCGTGCTGCCGCAACCGCCCCAACACCTTTGCTACATGTACCCTGTGCTCCCCCAGGGAGGATGAGAAAATCAAAATGTCGTCTAAGTAAACGA